>NC_043712.1:54391343-54397133 GCF_006229205.1 Suricata suricatta | reverse complement strand
CATGTAGTACTCCATCGTGAATATATACCACATCTTCTTGATCCATTCGTCAGGTGATGGACATTTAGGCTCCTTCCATGTTTTGGCTATTGTTGACATTGCTGCTATGAACATTGGGGTACATGTGCTCCTATGCATCAGCATTTCTGTCTCTCTTGGGTAAATCCCCAGCAATGCTATTGCTGGGTCATACGGGAGTTCTATCGATAGTTTTTTGAGGAACCTCCACACTGTTTTCCAGAGCAGCTGGACCAGTTTACATTGCCACCAACAGTGTAAGAGGGTGCCCATGATTCTTAAAGCCAGGCACACTTTATTCCCATCCCATATCCCAGACCCTCCATTTTTGTTTGTGATCTCTCCTTGCTTTCTGCCTAATATATATACATAATATATATAATATGGAAATATGTATAGAAAGTATACATATAATATATAATATGGGAAACATATAATATGAGAAATATACATGCAGTATAGGAAATATACATATTACATGGGTTCATCATATACATCATATAGAACATGGGGCATGTATAGGGAGAGGACACATAGATAATTATTAAAAGTTATATAAATGTTTTGACAATAGGCCTTCAAGATGTATAAAACTAGCACAGACATAAGAACACTCTGGAAAATTGTGACTTTTCCACAAAAATAAGATAACTTTCCAAAAATAAACATGGTGACAGTAAAAAGGAATGAGTCAGGGAACTGAAGTAATATCTGTCAATTTAAGGTCCAGGACAATCAGAGTGATGCCCTCCCAATTGTGTTAGTTTTTGGTAGAAGTTGGAGATTTCCACTGTCTTTATTTCCACTAAACCAATGCTTACCTTGTCAAAATAGAGGGCTCTATATATTTTGACTGCCACCTTTGCAGGTCATTATTTTTAAACTAGAGGTTACATTTAGAATGTCATGCCACTAGCTTAAAGCTAACCTAGCTCTGGGTATAGCAAGAAATGTCACCCACTATAGGTACAGAGAAGCTATGCTATTATATTAAGGTAAAAATTGGCTTGACAAACTATGGAAAAATTGTTTCCCAACCTAATCACTACTGTTGATTTGAAAAGCAAGATATTGGTAATGGTTTTTATTCTTCTCACCCCTCTTTTTACATCTAGGTTACAGCGATCCCACAGGGAAGTACGACCCTGCTATTCGAAGCCTTCACAATCTGGCTCATCTATTCCTGAATGGAACAGGGGGACAAACCCATTTATCTCCAAATGATCCTATTTTTGTCCTCCTGCATACTTTCACTGATGCAGTCTTTGATGAATGGCTGAGGAGATATAATGCTGGTGAGACATTTTCCTATGCTATTTTGCAGGCTCAGCAAGGAGACTATTTAGGTGGTATAGTTATCACTATAGATTACACACTTGGGACACTACACTTAAAAATAAGGATAAAGTAGCTGTGATAACTAGCTGTTTCCACATGTCCCAAACTACTTTCAAAATGCAGATAAAAAGTTACAAAAATGGTTTATAAGATGATATTTATTAGCATTCACTCAGACTAAGCACATAATCCCTTCTTGTTTTTAGTATGAAAAGATGACTATCATGTTTCCCAAATTTTTTTCTTCCCTATAACTTCCAATGAACATTTACATTTCTTTCCCTTGCTTCCCTTTGGAACATTCTCATTGTGAGTAAAAAAATCTCGCTGAGCTCTTCTTTGATACCTAAAAGACAGAAAAAATTATGCTCATAATCCACAATTTTGATTTTTATTACTGCTGGCCTCTTACAAATGGAAAGTCTCTTCAACTTGAAAAGTTAATGTTGGTTTTTACAGATAGCACGGTATAGAAAGTCTTTTTAAACTTCATTTTAATGAATTTTTAAAAATAATATTTAGAATACCACTTTCTCTTCACTTCTACTTGGCTGAGAGGCTCAAGTTACTTTTCAAACAATGAAGTGCTTCTGTTGGTTAAAGCATCATACATTTTCATGTTTCCAAAGTATGTTGTAAATTTTGGCCTTTGGGCCTTTACTTCATCACGCACATAAACACAATGTTGGCTCTTAACTATATATTGACTTATCCAATTCAGCCAATCTCTTACTGCTTTGTGTGTATGTACAGGAGAAGCCTCTAGTCCAACCCGATTAGGACCATTAACTGATATGTTGGTCAAACTCATCTATTTCCTCAGAAAATCATTCAAGAAACAAATAACTCACATGTAAATATTCACTCATCCATATGTTATGAATTCACTAATTGGAGTGCCACCTTATTTCATATGTATTCACATACATACCTACAGTCATAATGAACTATTTACAATTTACAATGGTCTGTTTCTTTAAAGAGAAATGAGAAATTATCAACCCTTGAGATGCAGTCTGAGTGCAGCATGATTCTAGATTTTCACAATGACACCTTATCTTTAGAGTCATGTTGCTCCCTCCTAATTCTTTACCAATATCTCAGGCATTTCCCTTTAACAAATCTTTCCTAGACACTCATATATTTAATATAAAACAACATCCCTCTCTCTTCAAAATCATAATTATCATTTTGCATATGTTTACCTGTATTACTTTTTAGGATAATAACAAGTAAATTGCAGTTAATAGGTTTAGGGATGAACAAAAACTTGTTAAACATGCACTTCTTGGAACAAGACAACAATGTACAAGCTGTAGTCATTCAGCCATTCACAATGCCATGGATATTAGTAAGTTGTTGTTACTTAGGACTTAGTTAAGAAGTAAAAGGAGGTGGAGAATCTTGGGTAATCTGGAGCTTTTCTTCAACTATGAAAAACAAGTATTGTTTTGCCTTGTATATCTTGATTGAAAAGATCATTATTTGACATCTGTAACAATTTGTTAATGGTAGTTGATGAACCAGATAAATACCTTTGTTATTTTCTCCCTGTTTCCTTTGTTTGTACTATATAAATGGCATAAGATCTCTCAGTTACCTGGATAGTAGTGAAGGGAAAAGTACCACAAATGAAAAATAGGGACTCTAAGGCATATTTATGACAAAATGTGGCCATAAAATTATAAGACAAGTCAATGTAAACACAAATTTCATGAACACTGAACATTAACAATTAACCATCTTCTTAAATATTCCATGTTCCTGGAAACGTCCCTCGGAAAAATGATGTCATAGAACGCCTACGTTAGGAAGAAAATAAAAAGATTGGAAAAAATTTCTAAAATGAGGCATATAGCAGAAGTCTTTGTTGCAGATAAGTGGAGGCTGGAATTATTTTTCAAAATGTATTGAAAGGTTTTATAGATAAGGAAGTATCTTCAAAAATCAAAGGATTATAAAATGATTAGGGTCAGAATGGAATAAGAATGACATTTTACAGTACTATATGGAAGGAAATGACAGTCATCCACATGTAATGTCTGTTACAGAGTCCTTTCATTAGACATGAGGTAGTATAATATAGAGCATACAAACTTTATTTAGCATAATGTTAAGTTTTATTCACTAACATTTTGTATCCATGTGCACATTTAATTTGATTCAATTTTTTCCCAAATGCGAATCATGTGAATGAAGTTTTATATATAGCACTAAATATAGTGAGCTTTTCAGAAGAAGCAGTTTATACATTTCACAGGCCAGACACTACTTATCCTGCCCTGAGAGAAATGAACCAATTATGCACACATGCAAATCCTTTCATAAACACTATCTGATTCCGTGTCTTGGCTATTGTGAATAATGCTGCAATGAACATGGGTGCAGATATCTCTTCGAGATACTGATTTCATGTCTTTTAGATATTCACCCAGAAGCAGGGTTGCTGGATCATATGGTAGTTCTATTTTTAATTTTTGAGGAATATCCATACTGTTTCCATAGTGGCTGCGCCGATTCCCACCATCAGTGCACAACAGCTCTCTTTTCTCCACACTTTTGCCCACACTTGTTATCTCTTTTCTTTCTGATCACAGCCATCCTTACATGTGTGAGGTAATCTCTCATGATGTTTCTAATTGGCATTTTCTAATTAGTGATGAATACCTTTTCATACACCTGGTGGCTATTTGTAAATCATCATGTCAATTTTTGTCAATTGTGCCTCAGCAAATCTAGAAGAAAATACAGTTTGAGTGCCCACTATTTCCTACATAGTATTCTAGGTACCAGAAATACAGTAGAGTACAAAACACACAAAAATAGTTTCCTTCCTGTAACTCTCCTAGTTGTTAGTAGAAATGGCAGTAAAAATATATAAGTAAATATAAAGTATGTTCAATGGGTGAAAGTCATTACATGCTAAGAAAATCAGGAAAGAGGATAGTGAGTCTATATAAATACATGAGGAAGATCATCCCCGATGAGAAAAGGAACTCACTGCGACTGGAGCAGAGCGGAGAGTGGGGGGTGGGGAGAAAACGGTGGGAAAGAATGAAGTCAGAAAGGTAACAAGGGGCAGATCCTGAAGGATGTTGGACACAATTCTGAGATGGGAAACTACTGAAGGGTCTTGCATAGGGAGGTTTCATGACGATTTTACTGTTATTGTTTGTCACTTTTACAATTATTCCTCCATTCATTTTAATCAATATAACTTTATCACAATGCTGAAGCTGCACTGGGTTGAGGCTGATCAAGTCAGGATTTAGGGGAAAGAGGAAATAGAAAGTTTAAAAATGTATCTAAATTATTAACTTCAATAAATAATTAACAATAATACACCAAAATGTGAGTTCCTTGAGGCCAGGCATTCTGTGTGTCTTGTGCAGTGCTATAGACTCCATGCCTAGACCCCTGTCTTACATTAGTAAGAGCTCCGTAGATTTGAATCAATAAACATTTAATTAGCATTAATACCTAGGACATCTAAAGTCACAAAAATATAAACCCTACATGCCAGTTCTATGATCAACTGTTTTTCAAAGTAGATGCTAAACTACTTTTCTGTGCTTCTCAGGATCACAGTGACTGTACAGGTAATGTACTCCTTGCAAACAGAAAATCTAATACTCCGCTAACTTTCTCATATGTTCTAGCTCTTCTAAATATTTTTCCACGCATGTCTCACCCAAGCTCACTTCCAACTCTGGTTTTGTGATATCCCACCTCATTTAATTGTACGAACTTAAAGTTAGACAACAAAAATAGAAAAGAACAATCGTGGGGCACCTAGGTGGCTCAGTCGGTTGAGCACCAACTTCAGCTTAGGTCATGATCTCACGGTTTGTGGGTTCGAGCCCTGTATCAGACTCTGTACTGACATCTCAGAGCCTGGAGCCTGTTTCAGATTCTGTGTGTCTCTCTCTCTCTGACCATCCACTTGTGCTCTCTCTCAAAAATGAATAAACATTAATTTTAAAAAAGAACAATATTCTGCCACAAAGAACATATCACTCTTTTTATGCATGATGACAGAAACTCACTAATAATATAAATGCCTATAACTTGTATTTAACTTGAAAGAGGAGAAGTGGCAGGAAGGAAATAATATCCCAGGAACTTGATTTAAAATTTTAAGTGGTTTTTCTAACAGAGTAAAATCCAGGGGATAAATTAATTTTTTTCCTTTTTTTTTTTGAAATTTTATTTTATTTTATTTTTTTACTTTATAAAGTTTCATATTTTTTAACATATGCAATTATTTTCCATCATTTACAATACAGTAGTTACAATGACACTCCAAACAGAAAAGCAAAGTAAAAAAATCAAAACACCAACTTCTGTTTCATGTAATTAGACTTATACAGAAATTAGAAGGTTAAGTAACAACTAGTTAATCACCTAATTTCACAGCTATCTGAAGTGGCAATC
>NC_043712.1:54370520-54391243 GCF_006229205.1 Suricata suricatta | reverse complement strand
AGTTTCATATTTTTTAACATATGCAATTATTTTCCATCATTTACAATACAGTAGTTACAATGACACTCCAAACAGAAAAGCAAAGTAAAAAAATCAAAACACCAACTTCTGTTTCATGTAATTAGACTTATACAGAAATTAGAAGGTTAAGTAACAACTAGTTAATCACCTAATTTCACAGCTATCTGAAGTGGCAATCATTATATAGCAGCTTGTCTATGATACATTCAAGATAAATGATACAATATATTACTTGTTCATAAGCTAAAACACAGCCTGCTTAATACCTTTCCTTAAATTCCACCTCTATACTACAATATACTTGAGGTCCATGCAAAAAAGTAGCTACCTTTTATGTAGGAAATGGATGGTTAAGTCTTTGGTGTTGTAAAAGCAACTTCATTTACACATAACCACCCCCACCTGAGCGAAGTAAGCCAGGCAGAGGACAGAAACCATGTGTTTGCACTCATAGGTCCAACAGAAAACTTTCAGAATGATCTAGCTTCAAGAAAAGCAAGCAGTTAGTAGAGCTTAAGAAAAATTGATTCAGTATCTAACGGATAGTTGATACCTGTCACAACACAGCATTTTATATACTGTTAAGTGAAACTGCAATACAATCTAAGTTTATTTTGGGAGTGTTTGCTGTATCATTGGATTTAATGAAATGTTTAGAGGTGCAGTAGGCATGACTTTGAGTAGATAATGAAAGAAAATGCAAAACGTTTATTGACTCATGATGTGGTTTCATCTTAGCTTGGGCAAACCATGCAGTATTTAATACATAGTAGCAGAATATTTACTATTGAAGCTTGAAAAGATGTGAGTTCTTTGTGTGCAATCTTTCATTTATGCATGTGAGAGGGTTGTCTTTTTTTTTTTAATGTTTTTACATTGTAGTACTTGTTTTCCTTGTTGGGGTGTTTGCTTATTTAATACATTCCATCAAGGACAGAAATTACATGCTGCTTTTTTTTCCCATAGGAAGTGTGTCTTGGGTTTTTCCCTTATTATTTTCTTTACTTTTAAAAAAATTAATATTTATACCTCTGGAAGTAAACAGAAAAAATGAAGAATACTAAACAGATATATTCATATTCAAGAACAAACCTCCATTAGTTATGGTACCTCTCAAATTTAAATTACAGATAAAGCTTCAGCGAACTATAGGTCCATTTTTTAGCTTTGAAAGAGAAGTTTAACAATTTTTTTCAAATACATTTCTGTAATTTAGAAGAAAACAACTAATGATCAACACGTGTGATAAAATACCAAACCTTTCCCGCTTTTAAACTTTCTTGATCTATGTTATGTTAGTGCTGTATTCAAAACATTTAAAGTCTGTTTTATGCAATTTTCTCTGTTCTGCTCTATGCAGTGAAACTATTTTTATGTCTTTATCTTGTATGAAATAAAAAAAGAACCTTTTGATGTTATCCTAGAATATTTCAGGTCACCTTGAGAACATAATAATCTATTAATACTAACTTTATTATGTCTATTAACAAGATGTCTTTGGCATATTTTAGATGTGTCCACGTTTCCATTGGAAAACGCCCCAATTGGACATAATAGACAATATAATATGGTGCCATTCTGGCCTCCAGTTACCAACATAGAAATGTTTGTTACGGCTCCAGACAATCTGGGATATACTTATGAAGTTCAATGGCCAAGTGAGTATTGAAAATGTATCTTTACTGTGGAAATGGCCAAAAGTAAATGTGTTACCTTTTAAAGCAATAACAGTATTCTGAGGCCTATGTTTTCCACTTAGATTTAGAAGGTTTTATTTGGATATTTATTTTGGAATAAAGAGAGTGAATTTAACATTTGTTGAGAGCCCTCTCTGGTCTGGAATTAAGCTGATTCTATAGCACACTATCTCATTTAATCCTTACAACCTTCTGAGGTAAGTGTTGTATACCTCATTTTACAGATAAGAGGAGGCTAGCTATGATTCGATTAGAAAGAGTAATTGTCAAAGGTCACATTTCTAGTAGGTAGAGATAATGAGTTTTGAGCTTAAGTTCATGTAATATGCCCCAATTTTTCTACTACATAATGGTGCCTTCATATCTTTATTCTAAAAAAGAGAAAGTGGAGTGAGATACCCTGCACTGCTTTTTCTGAGATTTTGAAATTCAAAACTTTCTTCTTTCCTTTTCAATCCCTTTCCAACAAAGGTAGCAGGTTATAGTGGAAGAGCACAGCACATGGATTTTGAGAGACTGAGGCTCCAAAACCAACTCTAGTGCCTACTGACCAAGTGACCTTGGGCAAATGGCTCAAACTCTAAGGCATCATTTTCTCACCTTTAGAATAGAAATAATAATAGCTATCCAAATGGGGTCCACTTAGTATGAGAAAGTGGTAAGTGCCTTCATGATGACAGGTGCTATCATCAGCAATGTGGCCAATAAAAAAAAATTATATATGGCACCTGGATGGCTTAGTTGGTAAGTGTCTAACTCTTGATCTGAGCTCAGGTCATGATCTCAGGAATTGAGAGACTGAGCACTGCAGTCTCTGTGCTGACCACACATAGCCTGCTTGAAATTCTCTTGCTCTCCCTCTCTCTGCTTCTCCCCCACACACTCTCTCACTGTTTCTCTTTGCCTCAAAATAAATAAATATATATTTTTAATGATATATGAAGATTTTCACAAAATACCTGCCACAATGCCTAAGTTTAGGGTAGCTGATTTTTGGTGGCAACTATTTTACTATTTACTTTTTGTTCTCATTTTCACAGGTCGGAATTTTAGTATTTCTGAGCTTGTTACTATAACAGTAGTTGCTGCTTTATCACTGGTTGCTGTCATTTTTGCGGGTGCTTCTTGTGTGATCCGTGCCAGAAGCAACATGGATGAAGCAAATCAGCCTCTTCTCACTGATCAGTATCAACACTATGCTGAAGAATATGAAAAAATGCAGAATCCTAATCAGTCTATGGTTTAATGAAAAATGACCAAGTCTCTTATACATTAGTATCACAGGAACCCCTGGTTGTAAAAGAATAGATGAAATTACTGTATTCTCTTTCCCTCAGTTACTTTCTTCCTTATGCATGCCCACATTGGAATTAGAACTCTAGATATTATTTGCTAGACCATGGAAGAGTCATAATCTTATTTATAGGTTCTATTTTTCAACTCTACCTAAAATGGTAGGTTGTATGTCAACAAACTAGAATTTAAATAAAAACCTGAAACATTAAAAAATAAATAAAATAAAATAGTAGGTTGCAGGCATATACCCCTGACCTCTAACCCTAATTCCTAACCCTAACCTTCTGGAAAGATCTCTGAACTGCAAAATACGAGGCACATATACTAATCCTAACCCTGAATCTGAGAAAGTGGCTTCCTGAACACATGATTTTAAAAAAGCAGAGAAACAGCCTAGTTATCCTGGAGAATTGGTAGTATTTCTGGAAATGGGTGTTGAAAGGAGAGATTTTGAAAACTAATAAAAGAAAACAAAATGGTAGTTTGCACCAACTCCATGATATTTAAGCAGAGAGTGTGAATATTTTTTGGGGCATGTTTTAAAGGTTAACTATATGGCAATGTAAATAAGTTGTTGTGCTTTATGTATACAGAAAAGTCATAATAATAAATCTCTTAAAATATATGAGTAGGCATTTCTACAATGTGAAAATAAAAACAGATTTCCATTCATTGACATTGAACAACAGATATATAAGAAGCCACATTTATTAATTAAAATCAATTATGTGGAGCTATAAATAGGATCCCAATTTTTTCAAGCCAGAATTTTCCCCTTTGGGCACCAAAGTTTACTTTTGTTTAAGGTTTTGTCTATTTAAAGTCGCAAAAAAAAGTCATAATCTTTGTCACACTTTATAAAGGTAAAAACTTCACTTTGTTTAAAAGACAGCTGATACTCCATTTGCCACCATGTTCTACCACTCAACTCACTGGAAAACAAACAGCCTATTCGTACATTCCACCTCCTCATTCCTCTTCCAATATTTTAGAGACCCACAAGCAAGGCATGAAGGTGGAGAATACACAATATCCTGCTCTACAAAACCACTCAGTTCATCATGATTCACATAGCATTCTCTTATCACTTATCAGTCTTTTCTATGTTTTCAAAATAAAATATTAAAAATATTATCTCACCAGTTTCCCTTTTCTATGCAGTTGTGTAAGGCTACCATTGATTTTTCTTCTTCCTATCCTCTAACCTGAAATATTTTTACTGTTTTTGATCTTGGGCTACTGAAATAATATTCTCAATGAAGAACTTTAAAGATTGGTCACTGTAAACAAACATTTTTGGTAAAATCGATGAAAAGAAATTTTAACAATAGTAATTATACACTATAGAAAGTGGGGAGTCTGATATTCCCAACTCAAGAAACAAGATTAAAGTTGTGTACACACAACCGGTTACGGGTTTCCCTATACTAAGCAATCTTAAGGCTCTGAAGACAAGAAAAACAGACAAAATGTGTTAGTGAACGAGAATACACATAATAACGATATTTTTTTAACTTTCAAATTGCATTACTGAATTGACTTTTGACTACATTTTGATTTATTAAAATGTTATATACTCATATCTTTTCAGATAAATTACTATATAATGTAAGATTTCTTTTAAAATATAAACATCAATAAAACTAAGTTCACCACATCATATTTTTGGAGATTTACTAAGTACTCATTCATACTTTTTTTTTTTTAAATTTTTTTTTTTTTTGAGAAAGAGAGAGTGCAGGCAGGACAGAAGGGCAGAGGGAGAGAGAGACACACAAAGAATCTTAAGCAGGTGCTACACTCAGCATGGAGCCCAATGCAGGCCTTGATCCTACGACCTTGGGATCATGACCTGAGCTGAAATAAAGAGTAGGATGCTCAATGAATTGAGCCACCAAGGTGCCCCTCAGAAACATTTATTAAACACACCCTAGATTTCAGACATAGTCTAAGGTACTGTGGATTCATGGAGGGGAAAGTAAGGAATAGAAAATTGAGAAGGTCATATTTGACTTGGGCGTCAAGGAATGCTAATGGATTTACCAAACACAAAAGTAGAGAGGGCACTCTCTACAGAAATGACAACAGGACCAAAGTAGCAGGAGTTTAAATGACATGGAACACATAAAAACATAAAGTAGATCAGTGTGGTTAGAACATAGTTTTTATGGACAGAGGTAAAATATAAATTGGGAATAAAATCAGAGTGTCCTATATGCAATCCTAAGAAATCTAGAATTCATTCTATAGGTAAGAGGGAGCAGGGAAGGGTCACAAATAAAGTATGTTTTACAAAAATAATGATGATGATGTTTGTAAATAATGTTAATTTAGAATAATTTGGAATGGTTAAAGTAGAAGCTAAGAGGCTAGTTAATATCACATAGTTCATGGAACAGAGGAGGAGGGCCTGTCACAAAACATAAACATTCATTAAAAAAACTAATTATAAGAGAAAGTAATACCCATTATATTATAAATGTACCTTTGATTATTTCTCCCTAAATATGTTGCTTTATTTTTCTTGCACTCAAGGGCTTCTGTTTAGTATAGATAGAAGATAGATAGATAGATAGATAGATAGATAGATAGATAGATAGATAGATAGATAGATGATAGATGATGGATAGATAGATAGAGATAGATATCTTGATCAGGTGACCATTATTCTTCCTGTAATATATCATATTATTCACTTCAAATAATAGTAATTTGCAATCTTGGATATTTCCTACTGTTCTTAGTCCTTCAGTTCTCTTATAAAACATAGTTAATGAAGTTATTATGCACTTACTGGAAAGCACATTCCACACCACTTAAACAAATTCTGTCCTGTTACATAGGCACACATTATATGCCAGTGCTACCCATCGAGCTAAGCATTATAGTCTAAACAGAGTAAGAATTCCTGATTGAACCTTCCTATATAATAAAAAATGTAAAGCTATTGTTTTTGTGCCCTTCTGAAGTTACATACTGTCTTCATTCTCAGAAGCAGATTTTGGACACAGTGCTCACTTACAGCTCCATATAATCTTTAAAATTGGATGCAGGGGAAAAGATTTGGACTGTTAAAATATCTGTTCCAAGATTCAGTTATAAGACATTTGTGTTGAGTTCAGACCATGAATACACAACTATGTTATGTAGTTTGTCTTTAGCCTAACCAAAATTTTTAATAACCAACCAACCAATGGAACATCATGTTGGGCAGAGAGAGCTAATATGAAAGAGAAAAAGAACAAAAAATTAACAAGCCAAGGACTGAACCTGATATAAAATAGATACAGTTTTAAAAGGAAAAGTAAAAATCTGGTGCTTCTAAAGCACAAGTGCAAAATTAAAGGATGAAGGAAGACAGGAACTAGCAGGATTCTTTACAAAATAACCAGGTGATTTTAGTGTATTTCAAATTCAATGTAAACCAATAGTGCAATGAGACCAAAAAAGGGGGGAAATGCTATGCTACCAAAAGTAGGGAAAGACTACTGTGCAAATACTGATATATTGTGCTTCATTAATACAGAAACAGGAATCTGTGGTGTTAAGTCACATCTGGAGTATGTATTTAACTTTAGAGCAACTGTTTAAGGAAAGCATTGACAAACTGGAACCTGCTTCTTCATCTTTCACGTGATACAATGATACAATTACTGGGCCAAGAGAGAACCTTGGAAGTCACACTTAAATTCTACCATCTATCTCAATCTTCACATCCAATTAACTACTAACTTTATTAATACAGTCAATATGCATTGACCACTATATCCTGAACACTAAACCCGTCATCTACAGGAGTGGTTCTCGATTGGAGGGCAGTTCACTCCCAGGAGTTCTTTGGGGCTGGGATTGCTACTGGTATCTATTGGGTCAACCCAGGGGTGCTGCAAAACATCACACAAGGCACAACATTGCCTCCACACTGAAAAATTAACCAGCCCCAAATGTCAATAGTGCTGAGGTCAAGAAAATGCGAACCAGAGTTACAAAGGTAAACAAACTTCACAGTGACTTTCTAGAGCTTAGAACAGGAAAGTATGATAAAACCAATATACTTTGTTAGGAATACATTATTTTCTCACAAAATAAGTTTAAAAGGTACAGAGTCCAAGGTAGGTAAGGCAGTCCGAGGGTACTTTCAAGGACTCAAGCTCTTTGTAACTTTTTCCTGATACATTTGTATGTGGTCTCTACCCTTTTATTTAAACCGTTGGGGCTGCAATATGGATGCTAAATCACCAGGCTTTATAACTACCCCACAAAGAAATTTTCCATTTGTTCAAAAGTGGTTATCTCCCCAAAAACTCTGCCTATATTTTATTAGAAATTTATTACATGGAAAGGGAATATAGAAATTAAAGGTCTTTTTTAAAAAAAATTATTTACTTATTTTGAGAAAGAGAGAGAATGTTCAAAGGAAGGGAAAGAGAGGGAGAGAAACCCCCAACCAGGCTCCATGCTGTCAATGCAGGGCTCCAACTCATGAACCTTGAGATCATGACCTGAGCTGAAATCAAGACATTCAACCAACTGAGCCACCCAGGAGCCCCTATTTTTTTTTGTTTTGTTTTTTCATTGTTGGTTAATTGGTTACTATCCTGAATAAAGTCAGAATTCTAATAGTAAGGGATAAGAGAGAATACATCTGGGACTGTGGTAATTTGGAGTATTGCCACAACAAATAAACAAGCAAAAAATCAAGACAATAATTACAGCAGTATGGAAGAAACACACAGTGTGTTTTCCTAAAAAACAAAACAAAACCACCCAAACCAGAAACAACAACAACAAATTTATAGTGGAAGTTCTTTAATTTAAACAAATGAATTGGAAAATAGGCTGAATAAGTGAAGTTAAGCTGAATGACAGGACAAGAATACTGCTGGAAGAGTTAACCAAACAGGGCTAGGATAAAAGCCGTATCTTCATTATCCACAGTGGAATGTTAAAACATTTTACCTCTAATATTTTTTTAAGATTAGATTATAGAACTTTTAATATACTATTTAGAAAAACAGAGGCAAAATCAGAAGAAGCAACTTGAGATGCAAATGATTATATCCATGAAGAGTGGGTTGCATGGGGTGAGGATTGAGGCAGCAGAGAACCTTTGTGGTTCTTCATGAATCTTGACTTTTTGAAAGAATTTTTTTAAGAGAGACAGCATGTGAGTGGGACAGAAGGGCAGAAGGAGAGAGAGAATGGAATTTAAGCAGTCACAACACTCTGCATGTAGCCTGACACAGGGCTCGATCCCACCATGCTGGGAGCATGAAATTAAGAGTTGGATACTTGACTGACTGACCCACACAGGCACTCACTGAAAGGAACATTGAAGAAGAGAGTGATTCTTCTGGAAATCTTAGTAAAGAATGATTGATGTCCAAATTGACATCACTAAGCAGAAGTTTATTCTTAATTTTTTTCCTCTATGAAATAGGGAACTTTAGACCTTTAGCTATGAGGAGAGTTAAAAAAGGACAAGGAATAAAATCTGTGATAGCTTTCAAATAGAAACTGTTAGCAAAATGAATAAGACCATGCTTAATCATTAGATTAAATAAATTACACATAAAAATAAACTCTTATAGTCCTGGTGTCTTGGTAGGCTTCAAAATACAGATTTCTGACATGTCCTAAAATTTATTTCTGCAATGTGCTCTCCTTTTGGTCTTCAGATTTAGCCAGACATTTATCAATATAGCTGCTAAAAATTGAATAGAACATTACCACAAGATGGCAGCTTTGAACGTATTTGAAAATGTTGATTATGAACATCAAAATGCCTCCAACTGAAATGAACAGTGAGACATCTGCTATTCCTCTTCTGGTTTAAAAAATGTTCATGTGATCTTTGAAAGCAGAATAAATGCAATTTTTCATTTTGTTGGAAAAATGGCTTGTAAGATTAGTAATTTGCACTTGGCTGAAATTCTCAACCAAATAATAATGACCAAAATGTGTCTTCTTATTGACTAGAATTCTCCCGTATACATTATCCTCCTTCATCATGATTACTTATCATTAGGCCCTTCTGAGCCACAAAATGAAGAGTGAGTGGCATATCACCCAAATGATTTCACATACAATCAATGATTATGTCAGCACCAAAGACACTGATAATTTGTGACAAGGGTGAAAAGGCTGGTCAGCTATGGGAATTGGCTCCATTCAGCCACCCAGACTACAAATGATGAAAATCATGGTTAATTTGTAAATGTACACCTAAACCTTTCAAAAAAAAAACTAGCCTAATAGAAGGCTTAAAACAATTACAACTCATTTTTAACTTACTTTGAAAAACTTTCCATTTTTGGAATAGTTACAAGAATACAATAAACCCCACATATACTGCACCTAAATCTACTGATTATCAATATTTTGCATGTTTTCCTTCTCACTCTATTTCCATTCACACACACACACACATATAGATATAGATATAGATATACATATATTTTTTCTTTTTTTTCTTGAACAAATTGAAAGTAACAGATATCATGACCTCTTGTCCTGTCTTTACATGAATCTCTTAAGAATAAAGGCATTCTCTTAAATATCCAGAACACAGCTGTCAAATTCAGGAAAATTAACATGATTCAATACAATTTTCTGATATATAGTCCCTATTAAGTTGGTCCAATTGTTCCCATAGAGTCCTCTAGAGTGATTGTTTTAAAAAACATAACCACTTCAACTCTCTCAAGAAGAAATAAAAATAGCACGACATAAAAATATCAAAAACATAAGAAAGAAAAACATATCAGTCAAGTTGGATAAAGCCAATAAAACCCAAAGAGAAGGGTAAAGGAGAAAGAGGAGGACTTTCTATAGAATTATGAAGAAGGAGGAGGAAGGGGAAGGGGGACGGGAAGGGGGAGGGGGAGGGGGAGGAAAATGGGAGGAAGAAGAGAAAAAAGGAGTCAACATCTGTTTGTGATAGGCCACGTGACAGAACCAACGAACTTTGCACCCAAACAGCCCTGTCTCTTTATTGGCAATGTGCCATTGAACAAGTTCAATTACTTCCAGAAACCTCAATTGTCAATTGTAAAATAAGGGCGGTTCTTACAAAACAGGGATTTTTAGAACATTAAAAGTGCAGTGCACGGCAAGTATATCTCTTGATGCCTGGAATGTAGTACGTGCTTAATAAATTTTAACATTTATCCCTAGAATCATGAAAACTTAACTTTTCCCAGCAACCTCCGTTAAAAAAAAAAATCTGGCCAAAAAAGATTTTACACCCGAAACTTTAATCTCGTGATTCACGATGCCATGCTGTATACTGGTTTCCAAATGAACGCTCTCATCCCACTGCCATCGAGGGGCATGTCACAGCTAATTATCTGTCATCACGCCCTGTTGCTTAGGCGGTACCTTGCCTGCTGCTGCTGGGACCTCCGTGCTGTCTGTTGATTCATTTGCATCGCCTCCTGAGTGTCTCTGCTGTGTGTGGATCACACAGAATGAAGCCCAGGGGCCAACTGGCAGGCCCATCTGAATTGTGGAACATATCTGAGGCCCCTCCTCATTACTTAGTGAGTAACGTGGGGGATGTTCGCCGGTTCACACACCCTGGCAAAGTAAACGGTCATCTGCTGCCTCATCTGCTTTGCTGCGTCTGGGGTGCGGGACCAGATCGGCTGAGGAACTTTGCTAGCACTTATGCAAATAGCTATGGGAGCTCCTGGGTTTGGCAACATTTCCTTTCAGAAGCCTCATTTGTGGTGTCACCGTCTGCCTCTTTTGTGCCTTCACAGCTTTGTGAGGCAACCTCAAAATAGATCTTTCCCATACTCTTGTTGTATTTATGTCCCTTTGCCATGGAAAAACTGAAGCGCTTCTCAGTACATTTAATCCATCCTGTTCAGTGGCTGTGATGTTTCTGTTTAAACTCCAAAAGAACATCTCTTTAAGACAGAATCAGACTATGCATATATAATGCTCCAAACTAAGGGGAAATGCATTTCCTTAACTGACTCTCCGATTGAGTATTAAGACACATAAATAAATTCGTAAAGCGCGTGTAGACACAAAACGATGAAGCCTAAACAGTTAGGCATACATGTATAATACTATGATTTTATTCTAATACAAACTTTATGCTTCTAAATACGCTGCATAATAGATACTTAAAAAATAAAACTAACTTGATCGAATTTTTAAAAATATCTTTAAATTACTAACTTCTCAAAGCACTATGGAATCTGCAATAGTGCATTACTAAGTTACAAGAATACAGTTTAATTTTGGTATAATTTTTTATTCCATTAATAGATCAGGTTTCTTCATTTTTCCCTCTCTTTTCTCTGTCTTATGCTATACTTTACGATAGGAGATGCTTCTACAGAAACTAAATTCTAAGTTTTCTTAGGAAAGAAGGAAAAAAATGAACCATTAAACATAAACCCCAAAGGTGGGAAATTTACCTACAAGGGGCTGTGAAAACACTGCAAATAAGTGTTGCTTAGGACTGACTTCCTCTAGGTGTCAGTCTAGTCCCAGAGCTTGTAAACTTTACGGCTAGTGCAAAAAGAAGAGCACAGTAAAATAAATATGTTTATGCCAGTCTATACTATTTATACATCTGAAAGATTTTTCTTTTGAAAACTGAGCTAAATTTGCAACCATGAATGTTCATTCGCAGATGACAGAATGGATTTTGTACTAGAAGGAACAAAATGTGGCAATGATACATTTTTGCAAACACGCATTATTTTCCATACCTTTGTTGGCATTGTAAGACCTATCATTCATTCTTAGCTATCATAAATTATCTTCTCTCCAGACACATAATGTTTGAAAAATTCACTAACCTTTATCTGAGGTCATCATTGATATCTATTACAGTAATTGGACTCAATTCAACAAGCCCATTGGCATGGAGTTTTGAATTACATCTTTATCACCAATAGCGCAGATTTGTTTAATTAGACTAACACAGAATTGACAACGTAATACAAGGTGAAAGGGATTAAGAATACCTTGTCTTAATGAGCACCTAGTAATATATGGAACTGTTGAACCACTACTTTGTACACTGGAAACTAACATAGCATGGTGTGGTAACTATGCTGGAATTAGTATAAAAAGTTAAAAAAAAAATAAAAATCTTATACATTCAAAAAAAGAATCCAACAACATACAATGATTCAGATGAGTATATATTTGATATGTATCGAAACATGTTCTCTATGAAAACACTCATTAATTCAGTCAGATCATTATTTTCCTCTTCTCTCCAAATTAAGTTCCTCAGTAGTTTGTAACTGTCATCTGGATGTGTCCCAAGGATCAAACCAGAGAAGTAATACTGATATCTCTATACTTACAGATCTAATGCACTTCAGAAATTCACTATAGCTTACCTCTTAATTTTTCTCCAAACTTTATTTTGAAAAAACATCCAGTCCCCAGGTTACTGAAAAAGCAAAACCATGAATACTGACATGCATGTCATCTTCAGTCTAATTCTGACCCTGTATGGCACAGGAAGTCTTCATGAATGCATGTGTGTGTCCAGTTGCAGTGGTGTGGCTTGGAGCTGCGCCCACCCCCCAGGATAAAGCTGCAGATCTGGATCAGGCAGATAATGACATAGAAGGCAATCAGGAAATAATAAGATGACAGAGTCTCTGCAGTCCCTCCCAGAGCTCACACCACAGAGCCACACAGCCACTCTCTCCTCCAAACAGGCAGGGCACTTCGTATCTTACATTGCTAACATCGTCTATCATCTGAGGAGGGAGACAATCACAGAGAACGCTAGATGGCCTGGGTTACCAAACTCTAAGGGTCTGGAAGACATCACTGGAAATTTCAGAAATAGGGTTCTAATGACATCACGGATACTCCTTTCATTACAGTGAAATGTAAAGTGTTCCCTCTTCGATCAAATGTGACAGAAATTTCAAAAAAAAAAAAATTAACAGTTATTCATTAGAGAGACAGAGCGTGAGTGGGGGAGGGACAGAGAAAGAGGGAGACACAGAATCTGAAGCAGGCTCCAGGCTCTGAGCTGTCAGCACAGAGCCTGACACGGGGCTTGAGCTCACCAACCATGAGATGATGACCTGAGCCAAAGTTAGACGTTTAACCAACTGAGCCACCCAGGTGCCCAGTGACAGAAATTTAAAAAAAAAAAAAAAAAAGCGAAGAAGACAAAGTGAAGGGAAGGGAGAGGGAGGGAGGGGGGGAGAAGGAAGAGAAGGAGAAGAGGAAGTAAAAGCAAAAAGGAGGAAGAGAAGGAAAGAAGGAAGGGAGAGAGGGACTGAGGGGGGAAATAAATGAAACTCCACGATGGAAGTGCCACTGTCTATTAAATAAATGAATATACATTTATTAATTTGTCTGTTTGAATGGCTGAAAAATTATTACCCTATCCTGGACACCAAACCTTAGGGTATTCAATTTTCTCCCATAGTCCTTTGGTCGACTCTACTGATCATGTTATTCTTATAATTGAAGGTTAAAGTTCATTTATCCAAGTTCTTCAGAGAATTAGATTGGAACTATGCCTACTTGTTTTGAGGCTTTATTTTGTACTTTGTCAAACATTTTTAAAAATATTTCTATCTGTGCTTAAGTAAAGGATTTTTTTTCTTATTTAAGAATATTTTAGGAGATCTCTAGAGAAGCTCTTTTATAAACTTAAAATACCATTTTAGTTTTCTGCTTACCACTGTAACAAATTACCATAAACTTGATGGTTTACAACAGCACAAGTTTATTTTCCTACAGTTCTGGAGGCCAGATGTCCAAAATCAGCTTTGCTGGGTTGAAATCAAGGTATAGGGAGAATTGTGCTCTCTTGGCAGGCTTTTGGGGAGAATCCTTTTTCTAGCCTTTTCCAGTTTCTAGAGAACATCAGTACTTGAATTCCTTGGTTGATGGTCCCTGCTTCAGTCTCCGAAGCCACCAGGGTTCTCCCTGGTTATATGGCCTTATTTTATTCTATTTGTCAAATCTTTCACTTAGGATACTTGTGATTGCATTTAAGGACCACCTAGATAACCTAGGATAATCTCTCCATCTTGTGACCTTCAATTTAATCAAGACTGTGAAACCCATTTTATCTTACGAGGTAACATTCACAACTTCCAGGGATTAGAACCCTGATATCTTTGGGGGCCATTTTCCAGCTAACCATAAATACCTCCTTTATGTGCCCGTTTGAAAAATTGGCTTACTTATTACCAATAGAGAAAAGTTTAGCCAGTTCCAAATTCTACATTTTTCTTCATTAAACTGCCATGAAAACTGTATCCTTAGCCTCTCTTCCAGCAATGAAAATAGACAATGAATCAAGACTGGAAAACTGACTGAGAATTTCTGCTAAATCCTCATAAATCTTCCATGAATCTTTCTGCTCTCCAATTATTTTCCCTCCTCTCTACCTGGAATCCTCATTTTCTGCTATGTTTCTTTTCTAATACTTCTATAATACACATTTTGGTTTAATCACATAGCAGAATTTTTTACATTCTTCATCTTAATCCTAGTGGGTTTTCTCCCCTTTTCTTTAAATTTCCATGCAATCAAGATGGCTTTATATGTCTCAATTTTCACAAGAAAGGTAAGCCACTTGCCCTTGTTAAAATACATTTCAGACTTAAAAGATGTCCCAAGGGGCATCCTCATTCCATTGCTCTTTGCAGACTACAAACTGTCTTAAGGGTCTTCACCCTTCTACTTTTCATTTCCCTTTCAATGTGGCTAATGCCCAAATCTCTATATTTAACCTTAGCCCCTGACATGAGCTTCAGTTTCACATATATAACTGCGGGCTAGACAAATCCATTCGACTTGCACTCAAGAACTTCAAATGCTATATTTTCAAAATGGAATTATTTCATTTTCCTACATAAAAATGTTTCATTCTCCTTCAGCCTTTGCCTCAGGTAAATGTGCCACATCTACAAGTCACTTAGAACCTTGGGAGCCATGTTGGATTCCTCTTTTCTCCTTCATCTGCTATCTAGCTATGGATCATCTTTATAATTAATCCAAGCCATATCTGTTCATTCATCCTTGAAAATATTTTTCATTTCCCCTTCTTTAATCCTTTTACCACTGCCTAACTGAATTTTTCCAGAACTAAAGAGAGGGCCTTAGATATTTTCATTTAGGGAGATTTTCAGGATGTTAACAAGCCAAATCAGTTATAAAACATAAAGTGTATGTTAAATACATAGGTTGAGTAATGCTCTCAATACAAGTAATGCTGCACTGTTTGTGAGAAAATTATAGGACTTACCTAAAAATTGAGACTATATTATAGGAAATATGCCTAATATTGGAACCCAAGTTTAAAATTGCTTCATAATGTATTCTTTCAAACCTCTCAGTGTCTACCTGAGCCTGAATGCATAATTTTACTTGGAGATGATATCAAAAATCTATACTTGAGGTTCTTTGTGAATGTGAGTCGGATGACACCTCCTTCCTAGAACTTCCCTCTGTCCTGCCTCTCCTTCACTGATAGAACCTGCAGTTTAATCAACCACAGTTTCCCCCCGCCCACCTCAAATCTATCCTCCTCTTACGACCAAACTGTTCTGCTAAATCTTAACTATGCCCCCGGCCCACCGAAAATAGTCAGTAAAAACGCAATCTCCTTTGCGTGCCTTCAGCGCCTCTGCAACCAATCTGGGACAGCTTTGAGGCTGTCTCACCCTCTTCCCATAGGATAAGTTCTAGGACTACAAACTACTTGCTTTTCTCAAACAACGTGGTTTTTCTTGCTTTTGGTTGTCGTTCATGTTCTTCTCTCTGCTCCACCTTTTCTGCACTTGACTAGGCTTACTCTGTAGGGCAATTTGCCCAAGGCTTATCCTTGGCAGTTTCCATGCTAGCAGCCTTGCAAACCTTTGAGAACAGAAACTATGTCTTACTAATTTTTGTGACTAAATACTTCGCAGATTACCTAGTGCAGGGTAGAAGCAAGTGGATACATAATAAACTGAACTAAAATTGAGCAGTGAACTTAAAAGGAGCTGCTCGCACATCTCCTAACTTCCACCAGGTGGCACTATTCTATTTTCAACAGAGGGGGAAAAAAATCACAAAAACCGGGAAGTGCAAGGGTGATGCTCAGTGTTTTGTACAGACCCCCGCTTCCCGCTCGAGTATCTGCATGTGTAGAGTTGAACTCTCCTCACTGCTACCCACTAATATCAATGTAAAATATAGGCCGTCAGTTTGGGTATCTCCTTTTTGATCTTTACAAAAGCAGACTTTTAAAAAATATTAAATTACTGGGCAGTTGTAGCCAATAATTTTTTCTGTACCTTTCTGTTAGGTAGGACCCAGACAGAAAGTATCTGGTGTATCTTTCCTCTATAGCCTCAGCACCCAAAGATTTTCAGAGTGGAGATGACAGTGAATTGCCACTCTTGTGATAATTCAGGGTATTCCCAACAAGAGAGAATGGAAAGACTGGAGGAGGCTGATGAGCAAAAGATCCTTTGCTGGGTACATCTCTAACTCTCTGAGATTCACAGTCTCAAGTATAAAACCTGGACAGTAATGGATTAACTTCAAATTCTGATGTAACAACTTAAACATTGCACAACATATAAGACATTGAAAGTATTGGCACAGTGAAGAAATTGAAGATGTGATGATTATTACTTGAGGAAGTTAGATGGATCAGGAGATTTATAAATTTCATGTGGCCTTGATGTTTGTTAATAGATAAACTGATGCATATTAAAAATTTTAAGAGTTTGACCCAAAATCTATTTGCAATCAGGGAGGGCCAAACTCAAAGTGGTGAGGGACGCTCTGCCTACAAGAACCAGGGTAAAGACTTACCTGAAGAAAGCAAGGAAGCAAAGAAAGGAAATTATTTGATTGGTTACAGCTTAATGTCTAGGTGACTGTTAATGATTGATTTCACAACCTTGAGGCATTTACAGGCTTAGGTCAATGTGGGTATATAGACCACATAGCTTGACTGAGCTACATCAAGCCTCCTTGTTTAATTAGTTTAACAAGTTTAAAGAATCAAAGTGCTTTTACATTTCGGCAGACTGCCTAGGCTGGAACCTATTTTAACCACTTTTTTGATGTGTAACAAGTCATTTATGCCTCATTTTTTTCTACTATAAAATGGACCTCAAGGAAATCTGCCTCATTTGCTTGTTGGGGGAGTTGACTTAAAAATCAGCTACGAGCCACGTGGGTGGCTCAGTGGGTTAAGCATCTGACTTTGACCCAGGTAATGACCTCACAGTTTGTGGTTTAGAGCCCTACACAGGGCTGTGTGCTGACAGCTGAGAGCCTGGAGCCTGCTTCAGATTCTGTGTCTGCCTCTCTCTGCCCTGCCCCCCTCACACTCTGTCTCTCTTTCCCAAAAATAAAGAAGCATTAACTTTTAAAAAATAAATCAGCTACAAGTCTAATGGTTATAGTGGAGCAGGAGGGGTAGAAGTATAGGATGTAGCAAAAGCTCTATTTGCCCAAAGCTCTATCCATCAGTCTCAAATCATGGTCCAAACCTCACCTTTCAGTTGAGAATACTGATCCTCGGGGCGCTCAGGGGTCTCAGTTGGTTAAGCCTCCGACACCGGTTTTGGTCATGTCATGATCTCAGTGTTTGTGAGTTCAAGCTCCAAATTGGCTCTGCGTTGGCAGTGCAGAGCCCGCTTGGGATTCTCTCTCTCTGCCTCTCTTTGCCCCTCCCCCACACACAGTGTCAATCTTAAAAAATGTTTAATGAAAAGAAAAGAATGCTGATCCCACTAATAATTCTAGATTCAAAAAATAATGTTTAGGATAATTCAATGGGCTTTAAAAATAAAACTTAATGCATATTTTGTAATCTCTCCCACCTGCGAGGTGTTCGTTCCCTCTAAGGAAACAAAGCCCTTTGTCTACTCTGTGTATTTACTTATCTGACAAGTTCTATCCTACAGAGACTGCCTTAATTTCTATGCTGGTGCTTCCCCTAATTGAGTGAAAAAATGTTTGATAACAATGTCATTGGTACCAATATTTTATTTGGGAGTTCTGTCCTTCTTCAACAGAGATTAGGCACTTATTTCTTAAATATCAGGTAACTATAGAAGAAACAGAAGAAACCTGATGTCTTTAAATAGAAACATAAGAAATTATTTTAAATAATTTAAAATGTTTTAATATTTAATATTAATAGCTAATAATATTTTAAATAATATTTTAATTTTTTATTTTATTTCTTAAACTTTTTAAATGTTTTTTTAATTTATTTTTGAGAGAGTGCAAATGAGGAAAGGGCAGAGAGTGGGGGACAGATGATTCAAAGCAGGCTCTATCTCTATGCCGATAAGCTGACAGCACTGAGCACAATGGGGGCTCAAACTCACAAACCAAAATTTGAAATCATGACCTGAGCCACAGCCGGGAGCTCAACTAACTGAGCCACCCAAGTGCTCCTAATGTTTTTTTTTAAATAATATTTTTCATATTCCTTATTAGTCACCAGTGCCCACTTGGGTAACGGCCAGTGGAACCATGCAGACTGCCTACCATTTTCATGACTGGAACACAAAAGCATGGGGAAGTGAATGTCTGAACAATGAATATCTCCCTCAATCAGTAGTTAATTCCTAAAATTCCACAGTTAAGATTCATTCTTTTGACTTAAAACCTTTGACCCCTGGTAAACACATCCAAGGGCAGATGACTCTTGAGGCCTTATCAAATATTTGCATCTGAAGATGAGTGATCTTATCAGATCCCTTCCCCTACTAAGCCAACTTTGAAAACATGAAGGTAAAGGAACTGTAAAGGTTCCCAAACCTGGAGGACAATAGAGAGGCTGTTTGGGGAACACTAATTCCGTGATTTTAAATACTCCTAACCACGTTATGAACTTCATATTTTTAAGATATTTATTGACATCTTACAGATCAAATAAAGTTCAGAGAGGCCATGAAACATCAAGTAGCAGAGTTGGTATTCAGATGGAAATCTGCATGTCTAAATTATACATATCCAAAGTTCAGACTATGAGACCAAGACAAGATTGACTTTACCAATGCCACAGTCCAGTGCTGGATGCACTCACTGCCGGTCCCATCTCATACTGCCAGAAAGCTTCTAGGTTATGGACCGTTCAAAGAAAAGAAAATCTCTGAATAGGAACCCTTTGTTACAAAGGCATCCTCAACTTTAAAGCTGTTACCCATATGTCTAGATCTTTCTCCCTTGTCCTTGCACACATGTCAATAAGCCTAATTTCATATATTTAAGAGTCTTGAAGAATATGTTTCAAATTCTAGGCTATCTTCTGGGGGCTATGAGTATTTACAGAAAATATCATAACCAGGAGTTACTTGGTGAACTTTTCCCCACAACCAAACACTGTCACTTGCTCTCCATCCTTATCTTCCCCAACTTAAAGCAACTACAATTATAAGAGATATTGTAAGGGGACCTAAAATGATACTACACTGCCTTCCTTCACAAAATTAAATACAGAAGTGGAAACTGACTGCTGTTAGATTCTTTCCCCAAGTTCACCACTGTGAATACAGCTTGACAGAATTAACAGCATTTTCCAAAAGGGATGGTGCTTCCTGGAGTTTTCAGCATTTCTGTCACTATCTTGTTTTCCAGGTGGTAAAGACATTTTTACCAGCAAAAGAACAAAAGTGAATTCATCCAAACCTTTGTAAGCAAATAATATTTGTTAGTTCAATGGTAGATCAGATACCATATATCACCTATAAAAACCAACCACTTTGCTGAAATTCAGTGATACAAGGCACATTCAGGAATCATGATCCATGGTGTGATTTTCTTATTTGTCAATGAATGTGTCTTTCTCCAGTTGATAAATCAAAGTAACTGCAAAAAAGCTTTTTCAGTTAAAGAATTTGTAAGATGTGGCAAAGGTTTCATTTATTTGTTCACTGGTTCATTCGACAAGTAATGAATTACAAGCCCACTGGGCATGCAGCAGTATGAGTTTACAAATATGTGCAAGGCCTGCATTAAAGGCCCCAAGAAATTTACAACTTAGGATACCTTCCTATGAAAAACAGCCATGCAAAGTAACTTAGGTTATGCAAGTAAGTACCAAAATAACCTTGCAAGTGCTACAATCCCACCAGGCTATGTTAGGAGGTCATTCAAAGGAAAGGGATGCTTCAGGAAGCATGTGCACTTTCAAAGGGCTTGCCCTGGCCCATTTCAGCTCACTCCTATTGTGCAATCATGCAGGGTTGAGACTATCATGCCTTAACTATTTTTCAAAAGAAAATCCAGATGCTTATGAGGAAATCTCCCAATATTTAATTTGTATGGCCTACACACTAAAAAAAAAAAACAAACTATACAAGTTCAAATAAATACACATATACAAAAAACCCAAAAGAAAAAAATCAGCTTGAAAATTTTCTATATATCGTTTTCAAAAGAGCAGGGAACCGCATCTGATCAGCATGGCCAGGAAAGGCTATATATGGAAAAGGCAGTATTTTAGTTGTGTCTCGAAGAGAAAATAAACTTTTCAAAAGATACTAGAGAAAATACATATTTCAAATAAAAGCAAATGTGTGAAGAATGAGAAGTCAGCTGGAAAATGTTTTTAAGAAGCAGAGAGGCGGGGTTTTTAGCAGAACTCTTTATGTGATCACAGTGATCTATTGATTTTTTAAAAGTAGATGATGATGGTGATAATATAGTAACATCTAAGATCTAAACCATTTCTATTTTTTT
>NC_043712.1:54297923-54370420 GCF_006229205.1 Suricata suricatta | reverse complement strand
TTCTGTCACCTTCTACAGTATCATCTTTGACTCCTGCTTGCTATTGTATTAAATAAATCTGTAATTATTTATTTTATCAGTTCTCAATTGATGGGCATTTAAGATATTTGTAGTTTTGGGGCACCTGGGTGTCTCAGTCAGTTAAGCATCCGACTTAGGCTCAGATCATGATCTCACAGTTTGTGGGTTCAAGTCCCGCGTCAGGCTCTGTGCTGACAGCTAACTCAGAGCCTGGAGCCTGTCTTCCAATTCTGTGTCTTCCTCTCTCTCTGACCCTCCCCTGCTCACGCTGTCTCTCTCTCTATCTCTCTCAAGAAAAAATGAATAAAAACATTTAAAAAAGATATTTGTAGTTTTTTCCTCCATCAAGTATCAGTTTGATGAATTCAATCAAAAGAGGGCATCTCATTTAAATAGCATAAACAGCATTAGGTGGGTTATTAAAGCTTACTTAATTGATTAAAATCTAAAGATAGGACACCATTCAGTTGTGGTTCAGACAGAGATAAGGCTCCATTTCTCTGAGACCCTTTTGGCCCTGCTGTTCTCAAAGGGCCTGCTTAGTCCTCTGGGTGGTAAAGAAATGAGAGCCGCAGTTCTAGGCCTCAATCAAAACACAGCAGCAACCAGAACAGAAACCATCTCTTCTAGAACCCCAGCAGATGCTCTATTGTGTCTCACATGCCCATTCATGAACCACTTCCTGTGGTGGTCGAAAGTCATCAATAGTTTAGTATAGACCAGGGTTTCTGAATTAATGACTGGAAATAGAAAGTGGATGTATCGTAAAGCCAAAAAAGTTCAACTTCAGGACTGAAATAGGAAAATATTATCCCTGAAGTAATAGGACTGAAGTGGATGATGGAATGCCAATCAAAAATTGTTGAGAAGGGGAAAAAGAAATTAGATAAGCAACCAATGGTGTGCACAACAAGAAATAAGAAAGCAAGCAACCTGATTGGAAAATGAGCAAAAGACCTTAACAGGCTCTTACCAAGAAGATTACAGATAGTGAGTACACACGTGAAAAGGTGTTCACCACCATGTCATTAGGGAACTGAAAATTAAAACAAGATACCACCACATACCTATTAGAATGGCCAAATCCAAAGCACTGATGACATCAAATGCTAAGAAGGATGTGGAGCAACAGGAACTCACATATATTGCTGATAGGAATACAAAATAGTACAGCCATTTTGAAAGACAATCTGGAAGTTCCGTGCAAGACTAAATCTACTCATATCATGCAATTCTGCAATCATGCGCCTTGGCATTTACACAAATAAATCTGTACATAGATGTTTATATCAGTTTTATTTACAAATGCCAAAATTTAGAAGCAATCAAGATATCTTTCAGTGAGTAGATTATTAAACTTGCTATAGTGAGTAGATTATTAAACTGTGGTATATGCAGACAACGAAATACTATTCAGCACTAAAAAGAAATGAGGTATAGAGACAAGGAAGAATCTTAAATGCATATTACTAAGTGAAAGAAGCCAATAGAAAAAGGCTACACACTGTAGGATTCCAACTAAATGACATTCTGGAAAAGGCAAATCTATGGAGACAATAAAAAGATTCATGGCAGCCAGGGGTTTTTGGGGTATGGAGGAATGAGTAGACAGAGGACAGAGGATTTTTTGACCAGTGAAAATACTATATAAGATGGTATAATGATGGATATAGGACATTATATGTTTACGAAAACCTAAAGACAGTGAGGACAACACCGAGAATGAACCCTAACCTAAACCAAGGACTATGGATGATGAGGACGTGTCAAGGTAGATTCAGTTGTAACAAATGTACAAGTGTTTTGAGAAAGGAGGAAGTTACAGATGGTGACAGAGGGTAGACGGGAACTCTCTCCACTTTCTGCTCAATTTTGTTATGAATTTAAAACTGCTCTACAATCTAAAGTATTATAGACACACATACACACCTGACAGGGAATGGCACATGCTTTTGAAGATTAAACCTGCCATACTGCTGAGGAAGAACTGAAAAGTAAATAAAGCTGCTGGAGAGAGGTAAAAAGCTGTAGTAATTGTCTGGGCAAGAAGTCGTAAAATTCTGAAGTAGGATGGTAAACAATGATATCTGCCACCTGACTGCTTGCTAACCCATTTGGGGCAAATTCCTACTAAGTGTTCACAGGAGTTGAGGAAAATGCATCTAATTCCATAATTCTCAGCTGGTGAAAAGTCACTTGGAGTAACCTTTGTCTACCTTTTCTTCCTCATATCCTTTAACTTTTCATTCATATTTTTACTCAAACATACTGAATTATTTATCATTCTCAACAATCCCATAATCTTGCGTGCCTCTGTATCTTGCACAATCTACTCCCTGAGAGTGAAGTAGCCTGCCCTGACAGAGGAAGGTGAAGATATCTGCCACTTACTGGTTGTGTGGCCTTGGGCAAGTTAATTCCTTTTTTGAGTCTCACTTTCCTTATCCATAAAATTGAGATAAGAAAACAAAAAATACGTACCTTATAGGATTGTCAAGGTAATTGATTAAAATAACACAATATGTCAAGCAGAATGCCAGGAACATACTCAATGTAAAATACTTTTTCCTTCTCCCTTTGAAATAACCCCTCAGTGTATGCACACGCACACTCACACACACAGGCTGACTCCAACAACCTCATTTACTCTCCATCCAGCTTCTTTAAAAAAAAAAAAAAAAAAAAAAAACCTGTTCTCATGTAAAGACCTGATAAAGTGATTTACCAGGTTACATAAGCTTTAAGCCAAAAAAAAATATCTATAACTGTGAAATTTAAGTATCAGGTGATGACTGCAAAAGAGATTCTCTTAGACAGGGGATGTTTTCCAATGTTCCGTAAATGCTCTCCACTCCCCTCTGTTCACCTCCTCTCTCAAAGGCATTCCAACAGCAAATTTTTCCTTAATACCATCCAGCTTGCAACCTCTCCTCCCTCTGTGCTCTCACTGCCTGGTATGCATGGCAGAAATCAAATTGCATTGCTATTGTTTGCATGTATTTCTTTCCTATCAGCCTGCAAGCTGCTTGAAGGAAGGGTTTTGGATTTCTAAATTTGCAACCTGGGGCCTTGGGGGGAAAGTAGAAAGCTACAGGATCAACATTTATTGAATAATGATTTAAAAATATATTGAGAGCAAAACAGTGGTCATTTTATTAATTTAGCACAAGAGATTTTTGACCCTTTCTTCTCTGGAGGCCCTAACTGTGAACATAAACATTCAGGAACTATCTTGGAATCATCTTAGATACTTTCTGAACTATTTCCTGGCTTCTTTCTCAAGATAAGACATGATCCTCTTTCTTTCCCCATCCATATTAACCCAGCTTTGATCTTCAGATCTGAGAGTGAGAAGGGGTGCTGCTTGTGAAGTACTGCGTGAAACCTAAATTTCTCTTTTATCAATCTTCATTTTAGATATTTCATGTCATATTTTTCTTTTACATAGATTTTCTTTTAAATATTTATTTTCTTTTAATTTTTATTGAATTTCTGTACATTTCATTTTATTATTTCTGAAGATCTACTCTGTCAGTCGTGTCTCTCTCAGAGATCACAACTTTGTTTTAAAGAGTCAAATGGATAATATGGTGAGCTAAGAATGGCTCCCAACGATGTGTCTGTATACTTATCTCAAGACTATGTGAATGCAGCCTTATTTGGGGAAAAAAAAAGGTTTTTACATGGGAGGCCTGAGTGACTCAGTCTGTGTAGCATTCAACTCTTGATTTCGACTCAGGTCACGATCTCACAATTCATGGCATTGAGCCCCATAGGGCCCTGACAGTTCAGAGTCTGCTTGGGATTCTCTCTCTCCTTCTCTCTCTGCCCCTCCCCTTCTTGCTCACTCGCTCCCTCTCTCTCTCTCTCAAAATAAATATATAAACTTATAAAAAAGAGCAGAAGGAGATTGGACACACAGAAGAGAAGATAAACTGAAGATGTGGATGTCTACAGCCACCAGAAGATGAAAGAGGCATGAACAGATTCTTCCTCAGAGGGAGCATGGCCCTGCTGACATCTTGGTTTCTGACTTCTGTTCTCCTTAAGTGTGAGAAAATAAACCTCTTTTGTTTTGAGCCACCAAGTTTGTGGTAATTTCTTCAGCAGCTGTAGGAAACTAACATAAATAGGAATGCAACCGAAGCAGCCACACCATCTGTGATCTGGGCAGCTTCAGAAATTGTTCATTTCCCTCTATTTCTGTTATCCAAATGCCCTGTGTTCACTATGTCCTGATCTCCTCTTTCCTTAATGGAGTTTTTCTCCTCTGTCTCAGTTTCCCCTTGCCCTGGGCTTGTGTCACCTCAGAATTTTAGCTTCCCATTATTTCTCACATGATCGATTCCACATCATGGAATCACTCTTTTCATCCTTTCTGTGTTAGTGCCTGTCCCCAACTGTCAAATAATTTCCTTCTTTTCCAGTTTGAATCCTAAATGGGTGAACATGGTTGGCCTGACATTGCATAGGTTACTTCGGATTTGTTTCTCTTGGGTCAGACCTCAGCTGTAGCCATGATACCAACATGGCTGCCTATGGCCAGTTCTTCAGTAAGGATCACATGAATATACAATTACCCTTAAATATGGCTGTGGATGTGACCCTCTGGAACAGACAACCTACATATTTCTTATGTTCAGAAAGTTACAAGCACGCTGAGGGAAGTATAATCCAGCCACCATCACGAGCACCCTAATGAGCCTTGCCTTACTATTGGGAAAGCCAAATGGAAATTTTATAGCCTCATGCTATCATTATGAAGTCCATTTTCCTAGACCTTTGCACAAGAATTATGCATGTGCTTCACTGCAGTAGTTTTAACAATAAAATAACATTGTTTTGGCCAATCTGTCCTGAATACCCAACATATCTGGTCAGTTTACAACAGACTCAAGTGTGACACCTGAAAGTCCCCTAGTTACTGTGAAAACAGAATGGCTAAATGCCTATTATTAGCTGCATCTTTGAACACAGCTTTATATCATTATCCTTTCATGAGGTCATTTTATTATTAGACTGAGCAAGCAGCAAAACTATCCGGGTCGGGACAGGATAAGAGGTCCTAAGGATTCTTCTTTTCTCAAGATATCGTAAGTAAAATTGCACTCAGGATGCAGGAAGTTACAAAAATACTTTTGGGGGATTTCCTGAAGGCAGTTATTGAGAGCCAATTTTAATTTAAAAAGCAGAGCCTTTGGCAAGGAGGACAGGAGCAACAGGATATAATGCTATACACAAAAGCTCGTGCACATTCAATAGCACTAAAAATGGGTAGTGAGACAAAGATCATTGTTCTTCCTTTCTAGTTCCATCTGTTTATACTCAGAAGGCAATTTCAAATGCTTCACATATGACACCTGTAGGCATCAGAGACAATGAAACAAGGATGGAAAATTTAAGATGATTTAAAATTTAATTGTCCCAATATTTTGGTCATATTTCCAAACTTGCACATTTAATCAACAGTTTTCAAAATATTTAAGCACATCTTTCCCTAGGCCATTTCGTTTATTTCATTTATTGCTACTTAACTTTTTTTTTTTTTAAAGAGAGTAGCAGAAGGGGAGAAGAGCGACAGGGGGAGTGGGGGAGGGGAGAGAGAGGGAGAGAGAATCTTAAGCAGGTTCGACACTCAATGTGGAGCCCCACATGGGGCTCGATTCCATGCCCCTGGGATCATGACCTGAGCCAGAATCAAGAGTCAGACTCAACCAACTAAAGCCATCCAGGCTCCCCTCTATTTAACTTTTTAATAAATAAAGCACCATGGCAAATCATTTTCAATCCATCAATTTAAGAATAGTCAGGAGCATGTGGGTGGATCAGAGAAGCGTCTAAGTCTTGATTTTGGTTCAGGTCATGATCTTATGGTTTCATGAGTTTGGGTCCCACACTGGGTCCCACATCACCACTCTGTGTTGATAGGTAAGGAGCCTGGTTGGGATTCTCTCCTCTCTCTCTCTGCCCCTACCCCACTCACACACACACTCTCTCTCTCCCTCTCTCTCTCTCTCTCTCTCTCTCAAAATAAATAATAAACATTAAAAATAAATAATTATATACAAGCAATCATAATTTTGATGAAATATTAATGGTTTCTTTTCAAAAAACATTAGCTTTTCCCTTCAATATTTATTCTGCTAAGCTAAGTTCATTCAATTTGCCTTCTTTGTGTGTGCATGTGGATGTGAGGCTACTCTAGATGTGCATTAATGTTTACATCGGCAGTCTGGTTATGAGGTTGAACTTTAACTTGATGTAAGCACATCTGCGTCTCCACGTGTAGAGACAAGCTCTGCACAGCCCTGAAACTCTAGAACCACAGCAGCTGATCTGACCTCCCAGTCTCCTCATTAGAGAAAGGAAATTAGCCACTCATTTCCCAAGAAACTTTCTTATAGACATCTTGGCACCTCCAAGGTTAAGACTAAGAATTAGAGATCCCCTAGAAGTTCCATGAGAGCTTTCCACCTCGCTTTGTTTTCCCATCTGAATAAAGGATTTCTTCCCAAGTGACTGTTCCAGAAAAAAACCTCATTTTGAAGGTGTGTCCCCAACGCTTTCATCTACAGCCATTGCATCACAACTCAGGCACGGTCTTATATTTGCAGCCTAACGCAGCACGCCTGTGGTTTCTCTCATTTGGGTGGCAGAGCCCCTGGAAGGGATGGATATTTGAGCAACACTCCACAGAGCATTTGGTTAAAATAAGCAAACACACTGTTTTACTCTAAATGACTTGCAACTCACAATAGATGTGTGGTAACAGACATTAAATGTTTGAAAAATGTATAGGGGGGAAAAACTCAAAGTTAAGAAAAATCTATACATGAATGGACTATATTAGTTCCCTGAATATGAGATTCCTACTGCAACATTTTATTTCATCATGGAACACAAGTACTAAATCTTAACACAGTTAGCAAATGAGTACAACCCAATAAACACAGTGTAATACACGCAGCTATGTGGGCCGAAAGTGAGAGTAACTGAGCACCTGTGAAAGTAACTGAGGAATTACAGAAGGGAGAGTTGCCTTTTGTCTATAAGGACACTGAATGTGGACCCATAGGTCTGTTACAAACCGGTTACAAAACGTTTTTTTCTCAGCCTCAGGGTTGGGCCCCAAGTCCATTACCCATGAAGTCTAGTTCATCTGCTTAGCTTTAGTAAAATGACCCCCTATCACCATATTTAGAGCCATTGCATAATGTCAATGCAGTAAAAGGTTGGTAATTTAGGACGATAGCAACTTTTGAGTCTAAAGATACAAAGCCTCTTCAGTTGAGTTCATTTTAAGCCACAGAGCTTGGCTGCATTTTGAAGGGAAGGTGTGGCCAGGCTAAATTATTTTGACAATTCTGATAATGTGAATACTAGAACTGGTTTTATATTATTATTGGGATTAAATGTATTAGCCTCCATTAATGAGGTAATTTTTTATTTTTGAGAGAGAGAGAGAGAGAGTGCAGCGAGAGAGGGAAACAGAATCTGAAGCAGGTTCCAGGCTGTCAGTACAGAGCCTGATGCCAGGCTTGAACCCAAGAACCGTGAGACCCTGGCCTAAGCCAAAGTCAGACGCTTAACTGACTAAGCCACCCAGGCACCCCTAATGAGCTCATTTTTAAGTGAATCTAGCCTCTCTTCCACTTAGAGATTCTTTAAGTATCTTAACCATGTGGTTCTACATGAGTAAGTGGCACCTGCTGCTCAGTTTTACATCTTCTTTTTTCAAGTTTATTCATTTATTTTGGGCGAGAAAGCGAGCATGAGCAGGGGGGAGGGGCAGAGAGAGAGGGAGAGACAGAATCCCAAGCAGACTCTGTGTGATCTGCAAAGAGCCCGATGCAGAGCTTGAACTCATATATCATTTTTAAGTCTTCTTAATGGGACTTTTCCAGCTCTTAACAATAGAAGATCATCCTATATATAGCTTTGGTCTTCCCTAGGACTCTCTAACAAAGAATGTTTAAATGTACTCTTGAACTATTTGTTTCATCTAAAAGATGGGCGCCTGGTGGCTCAGTAGATCGAGCTTCTGACTCTTGATTTTGGCTCCGGTCATGGTCTCAGTAGTGGGATCGAGTCCTACACTGGACTCCATGCTGAGAATGGAGTCTGCCTGCTATTCTCTCTCCTCCTCTCTCTGCCACTCTCCACAGATAGCACTTTCTTGCTCTCTCAAAATAAATAAATATTAACAACAACAACAACAAAAAGACTGTAGCTCTGCTTCATGTTCAGGTATGAGCTGAATGAAGAATGTCATGAAGCAATTTTGGGATAATGTCATTGACTTGTCAGGGAGTAGATTTGTGGTTATCTTCTCATAAAGTCTGTAAAGAAAGAGAACACTTTTATTTCAAGACTGCCAGAGGTCTTTTTAAAATTATTGAGGTGCCTGGGTGGGTAAGTTGGTTAAGCATCCGACTTCAGCTCAGACCATGATCTCATGGTCTATGATCTTAAGTCCCACATTGGGTTCTGTGCTGACAGCTGGGAGCCTGGAGCCTGCTTCAGATTCTGTGTCTCCCTCTCTCTCTTCCCCTCCCCCATGCACACTCAGTCTCTCAAAAATGAATAAATTACAGGAAGAATTTTCCCAACTAAGCCCTACTTGCTGGAAAGTTGTGCTCTTCCAGGCCGCTGCCTTGTCTCTGGCCACCCTGGCCTCACACAGGCCTGGATGAGAAAGACTGTGTGCCACATGATCATTATTGCTAGGATTGCAGTGTTTCCTCCAAGAATGGTCCACAGAAACCTGTATCTGAATCACTTGGGGGCTGCTTGCTAAAAATATAAAGTACTGGCTCTCAACCCAGTTCTACTGAATCAGTCTTTGAGAGTGCTTCCCAGGAATCTGCTTTTTGCAAGACTCCCAGGTGAATCTTACAAGCATTCATTTGAGAAACAGTAGAGAAAAAGTAGAATGATAGTATTACAGCCCAGAGATACACTCATTATCTAAACATGGTGTCTAGTGGTCTTAGGAGACAAACTTGGTTTGAAAATAAATTTAAATGGAGAGGGTTTTTATATTTCTTTCTGTGGGTTTAGAAACTCTCTACTTCAATGGAACCCAGGTCTTCATAGTAGATTTAAATCTAGCAGCCTGAATTCTGGCCCATCTGAGCTTTAGAACTTCAAAGCTTCTATTTAAAATTGATGTTGACTTAACTGCAGCAGAAATATATGTCCAACTATGATATTAAATTTGTTGTGTAACAGTATGGCCAATAGGAACACCTGGGAACCAAGCTTTATTACAAGTCAAGTTTTAAGTTTGTTGCCATTGGCATCAAGGAACTAGTTTTTATGCTGGTCTAGGAGGCTATGAGAAAAATGTGAGTAGAAAGGATGCTTTAGTGGTGATACATGATTATGCTCATGTTTTATGGCTCTCAGTACAATGACTTGATTATTTGTGAAGAGTTATACTACCTTTGCTTAGCAACCATTTTTCTTATGTGGTCATTTTCATGTTAACATGCAGCTGGTTAAATATTTCTTTAACTAACCAGTAAAAAATAAACACTTGATACAGTGAGAATATAGCCTGGATAAATTAAAGAGAGCGCGGGAAGGAATGAGAAAGAAAATGAATCAACTAGACCTCTCATTTGAGACTTGGCTGAGAATTCTGGTTCCCACCATTTTCTAACGTAGCTGAGGGAGAGGAAAAGGGCCTGGACTCCAGGACAAGACAGCAGTCTGTTAATTCTTCTCTGTTACTATTCGTGTGATTAGATAAATATTTTAAATTTCTCACTTACCATATCCTTTTCTATAACATAAAGGGATTAAACTGAGGTACCCCCAAAGATTTCTTTAATTTGTAACATTCTAATACTAAATATAGAAAATGTTATCCTACTTACTAGAAAAGTAAAATATATCATAAGAATGAATTAATTTAATTTTAATTTATTTGCAACCATCTGGAAGAGTGGTTTAAAACTTTTTAAGGATGGGCAGCTTTTTGGTTAAAGATAACACTATGAATCCCATGTGTTAGTATTTTTATTTTGGTTATATACTGATTAAAAACAATATCAAATTCTACTAGAAATCCAGGAATACGCTTTTTATTTTATTGATGAATTTCCATTTAATTGATTTTTATTTTAATAATCATAACAGCATCTATATACTCTCAAAAAATAGCATCAGTGGACACTAAATAGAACTGATTGAATTTAAAGCAATTCTTAGTTTACATAAAGATTTCTTGGATCCTTTTCAATAACCCCAAAAAGAACTCCAAAAATATTTGGGAAACTACTGAAATAGAGTATGAAGAGATAAACCTGAGCATCCCTAAATAGAAGCTAGATCTTGTTCTTCTAAAGGAGATAACAAAACGTGTCAGGACAGAAAACTAGACACACAGAGCCGGGGAAAGAGCACTGCAGAGAGTATGGAAGGCAGAGCATGCTGTACTGGGCGATGGGTACCTGGGCAGCAGGGCTTCAGAGAGGATAGATGTGTGCCAGAGGCTCTTCCTACTTATCATAAAGAGTGCAGATTGAGGCTAAGCACAAGGAGAGAGCAATGAAAGATTTTAAGCAAGAGGGAAATAATCCAGCTACATTTTGAGAAAAATCCCTTCTGCTATTACGTAGACAATGGATTGAAATGGGGGGAGAAAAAATAAAAGACAAGTAAAGAGACTTGTGTGGTGGAACAAATACAAGATGATGATGGACTGGAATAAAGGTAAGGATTGTAGATAGAAAGAGATGGAAGAAATGGAAAAATGTGAGAACATGTAGAATTACCGAAACAAGGATGGATTGAATCCTTGGAGCAAGGGAAATTGGGCAACTCGAAACTATTCCCAGCCTTCTGGATTGTGTAACTGTGTAGCTGATCATTTTTCTGAGATACGAGAGATGGCGAATGAGGAAATAAGTGGGATGGGGGAACATACATAAAATACACTGATGGTTTTCTAGGAAATTATTTATGCAATTTATTACTTGGGAAATAGGTTAAGAGAATAAGTAGGGAATACTGGATGCTAAAGGATAATTGAACTGACTGCTATATCTTTTTATTTCAGGTTACAAGCATCAAATAGATGTGTTAACATTTCTATTAACTTGGACATGTGAGTCTTTTAGTGAAAACCCTCTTCCCACGATTTGTTAGCAGAAGCTTCAATCTTCACTGTCCATACTGGCCTGATTCTTGTCCTTCCACTTGAAGTCTGTGTTCCCAGTGGGAACTTGTGTTTTGCTTAGCTGTCAGCCCTAGGCCCTGAGGCAGCATGCTGGAATGTGGAGTGACCAGAGGCTGCTTATTAACTAGTCATGACAATATCCACCCACCCAGTGACTTCATTGCTGCTTTAATGGAAGGAAGGGTAAGTGGGTGGATATGGCTCCAGAGCTGTCTGCCTAAGAATTGTGAGACTGAATTATTTTTCTCAACCTAGCATATTCTGGAAAAATGTGAGAAGTAATATGTTCTATAATTTTATTATGAAAATTTCAAAATACAGCAAAATTTATACAAGTTTACAGTGAATACCTATATATCCATCACCTAGATTGCATCAGTAATATTTTAGCAGAGGGGCTTTGTAACATATCTAATTATCCGTCTCTTTATCCATTCATTAATTCACCTTAATTTTGGATGCATTCAAAGTAAACTGTCAAAAGTACACTTCCCATAATACTTCATCATGCGTATTATTAAATAGGATTAATATGTGCAGTTTTTCATTTGTGAAAACTGATTTTATATGTGATATGCAATTCTGTTTTTTAAATTTTTTAATATTTTTTATTTATTTTTGAGAGACAGAGAGAGGCAGCGCGAGCAGGGGAGGGTCAGAGAGAGAAGGAGTCACAGGATCCGAAGACAGGCTCCAGGCTCTGAGCTAGCTGTCAGCACAGAGCCCGTCGCTGGGCTGGAACCCACAAACCGTGAAGTCATGACCTGAGCTGAAGCTGGAGGCTTAACCTACTGAGCCACCCAGGTGCCCCATGATGTGCAATTCTTAAGTGTACATTCACCGGTTTTTGACAACTCTAATCATATATGTAACCCAAAACCTGTTAAAATAGATAATATTGCCATTATCCCAGAAATATTTCTCATATGCCTTCTCATGTAATCTACTTCCACTTACCCAGAGTCAATCGATGCTTTGATTTCTTCCATTTGAAAACTTAATAGAAATGAATTTGTATATTACATATATTTTCGTATTTTTCTTTAACTCAGCTAAGTGTTTTTGAAGTTTATCCATGTTTTTGTGTAAGTCAATATTTCATTCCTTTTTATTAGTATTCCACTCTATGGATATAGCATGGTTTGTTCACCCATTCTCGTAACAATGGATACCTAAGCTGTTCCAGTTTTTGCTATTATGAATAAATTGCTATGAATATTATTTTTAATAAAGATTTATTTTTGGGAGAGTGCAAGTGGGGAAGGGGCAGAGAGAGGGGAACAGAGGATCTGAAGCGGGCTCCATGCTGACAGGCTGACAGAGGTAAGATGAATGTGGGGCTCAAGCGCACAAACCAAGAGATGATCATCTGGGCCAAAGTCCAACACTCAACCAACTGAGAGCCACCCAGGTGACCTGCTATGAACATTCTTAAGTCTTTTGGTTTTTTATTCTCTTGTGTACAGACGTAAGATTAGAATTACAGAGTCATAATGTAGGTGCATGTTTACATTTATTAGTAACTTCCAGAAATTTTCCAAGTTGTTTCATTTTATATTTATGCTCTACTTTCTTACCAATATTTGGTTTATCTGATTAAAAAATTCTAGGGGCACCGAGGTGGCTCAGTCAGTTAAGTGTCTACTCTTGATTTCAGGTCAAGTCATGATGATCTCATGGTTGGTAAATTCGAGCCCTGCATTTGGCTCTGTGCTGACACTGTGGAGCCTGCCTGGGATTCTCTCTTTGCCCCTCCCCTGCTTGCACTCTCGCTCTCAAAATAAATAAATAAACTTTAAAAAGTAGCTTTACAAAAATCTAGACTTAGAAAAAAATCACCTATCACTGAGTATATAATGTATTTCATTGTAGTTTAAGTTTGAAATTCCCTGATGACTATTGATGTTGATTATTTTTTCCTGTGTTTATTACCATTCCTGTAACTCCTTTTTATAAAGTACCTATTCAAATATTTTGCCTATTTTTAAATTGAGTTGTTTGTGTTTTTATTGAGTTGTAAAAGTTCTTTATAAAATTTTAACATCAGTCCTTTGTCAGATATATGTCTTACAAATACTTTTTTTAAACCAGTGACAATTTTTCTAGCAAGATTTGCTAATAACCAGAAGTTTTGAATTTCAATGAAGTCTACTTTATCTTGATTTTTCTTCTCTGGTTATTGTTTTATATGATAAAAATAACCTGTGTTGGGGCACCTGGGTGGCTCAGTCAGTTAATCGTCCAGCTTTGGCTCAGGTTCATGATCTCACGGTTTGTGGGTTCGAGCCCCGCGTCAGGCTCTGTGCTGACAGCTAGCGCAGAACCTGGAGCCTGCTTCAGATTCTGTGTCTCCCTCTCTCTCTGACCCTCCACTCCTTGTGCTGTCTCTCTTTATCTCTCAAAAATAAATAAAAAACATTAAAAATTTTTAATAAAAAAATAACCGTTGTTTACCACTGAATCAAAAAGATTCCTTCATGTTTTCCTCCAAAAGCTCTCTAGTTTTAGCTATAACATCATAGTTATATGATCCATTGTGAATTTATTTGGGGGTATGGAGCAAGGCAAAGATCAAGGTTCTTTTTTTTTTTAATATGGATATCCAGTTCTTTGTTACCATTTATTGAAAAGATTTTCCTTCCCAAGCAAGCAATTACCTCCCCACTAGACATTGCTTACTTAGAACTCTACTTTTTGGGGCACCTGGGTGGCTCAGTTGGTTGAGTACCCCATTTTGGCTGGGTTCATGGTCTTGTGGTTCGTGAGTTAAAGCCCCACATCGGGCTCACTGCTGTCAGCACAAAGCCCACTTCAGATCATCTGTCCCCCACCAGCCCCTCTCAAGCTCACACACTCTCTTTCTTAAAATAAACATTAAAAAAAAGAACTATACATCTTTAAAATGTCTTTTTTTGGCAAGTATTATGTGCTCATTTATTTTTTTATTTTATTTATTTTTTTTGCTCATTTATTTTTAAGAGAAATGTAAGACAAGCAGTTTTTACTTTGTATCAATACTATAAAACCTACTTCGTCCTCCCCAGCAAAAGCCAGTCATGATAAACCAGATGAATCTGGCCCACGTTGTCATTTCCCTCTCGTAGACAAAGGTTGTTTATTACACAGAATAAGAAAGCTCTGTAACACGCTGATGATTCAGAGACCCAGGAAAATGATGAGTTAGCTTTGATTCATATGGCAATTCCTCTAGCGCTGTTTACCAGCTGCAGTCTGTGGCTTATCTCCTACCATTCCCTAACAGACACTCTGTCCTCAACAATACATACTGATTCCCAGAAAAGCCTCGATTTTTCTCATGCCCAGAGATCTGCATATGCTATGATCCTAGCCCAGAATGCCCTTCCCTGATGTCTGAAAACTCTGTTCATATCAGGGGAAACGTTCTCAATCTCCTCATCAATGATTAGTGTCCCTTCATAAATGTTCCCATGGCACATTGGTCATAAATGTATTTATATCACTTACCCATACTCCTCTAATTATTCATCCTATATTTCTGTCTCCTCCCTGGACACAGCCTCCTTAATATGAGCCTCTGGAAAGCACAAATACAGTCTTTCTTTGTACCCCAGTGAGTGAAAACAAGAAATACAACTATAGATTTTCTGAATGAATGAATTTGAATTTTATGACATAGTTTAAAATTCAAATCTCTTCCACTTTACCCAGAAGTATATTTATATTTTATTATTTTATAGTCATTCTTGTTTTACATTGCATATAAGATTCTACATCTAATCATCTGGTTTGGAAACTTTGCCATCTTCCCATATCATATAATGGAGGAAAACAACTTCTTTGAAAGAATAACAGACATGTGTAATTTCATGTATATTCTGAAGTTTCTTTATATATGGAGATTGAAATAGTGATTGTACTAGAACATTTGAGGTATATCTTCTCAAAGCGGTTTATTATGCATAGTATACTGTCTTCCAAATTAAATTTCTTCTAGCACGCTATTTGGGATTCTGAAAAGAAAGTATAGTAGTAGGTAAGTGGAGTCCCAATTCTGCTAATTAGTGGTTGTGTGAAAGTACCAGTGAAGATAGGCTGGGTTAATAGTGATGTTGAAAATCACAGTGATCTCACTCACATTACAAGACTTATGGATCGGCCACAGTCCTCTTTGATGTAGTCATCAGTCTTGGAATCAGGTTAGTAAAGCAGATTGTATTTGGAATATTGCCAATCATTGAGACAAAGAAAAAAAGTCATGTCAAAGCTTCTTCCTCTGAATGTTACCCATATCACTAACGGTCATTCCCCAGTTTATCAGGGCAAATGCATAGTCTTCATGTATCTCGCTTTATCCATCTGTAAATTGATAATGCAGTGTTAATAGTAAATACTACATAGGGGTACATGGATTAATGGAAATAATGATACAAAACACTTACCTTAGTACTTGGCATATGATTATTACTCAGTAAATGTTTATAAAATTAAAAAGAAAGAACCTCAGTTTCTCTATCAAGTAATAGACTAATAGAGTTGCATTTATCTGGACTTTTACCTTCATGATTTGAACAGCTAGAGATGATTGGGATGGCTCAATGTGGGGCATACACCCAGGGTCCTGGTCCTTTCTCTTATAAAGTCTTTTGGACTAAAATATGCAAGATGAGTCCTTCACTCACATGTCCAATGCCTACGCTAAGATAGCTGTACCTTCTGAAGGCTGGTCAACATCACTCTCTAGCCGTGCGTGGTGAATTCAACGTAGACGTAACAACCTAGATGGTGGTTAACTTCTCCATCAGCAAAAATTGTAAATTTTTACACCTTTGTAAAAAAGGTGTACATTTAGATTCAGTTTATCTAAATATGCAAAGAATCATGTTGTTTTTTTAATTTGTTTTCATTAAAACTATAAATCAGTCTGGGAAGAATTACTATCTTAACTATGTTGATTATTCTAATCCATGAGCCCTATACATCTCTCCATTTATTCAGGTTTTCCTCTTTGCTTTTAAAATCAGTATTTTATAGTTTTGGCAGACAGATTCTGCCCTTTGTTAGATTTATATTTAAGTATTTTTCTATCTGGAGCTACCACAAAAGGTATTTTTAATTGCAATTGTCACTTATTCATTGATAATATAAAGAATAAATGATTGACTTTTATGTTGACACTGTATAACAAGAACTTGTTAAATTCACTTATTAGTTCCAGAAGCTTTATTGTGGATTCTTTGCTTGGGATTTTTTTATGTAGAATCATGTCATCTGAAATTGTGACTATTTGAATTTTCCCTTTTCCTTTCTTTTCTTTCTTTCTTTCTTTCTTTCTTTCTTTCTTTCTTTCTTTCTTTCTTTCTTTCTTTCTTTTTCTTTCTCTTTCTCTCTTTCTTTCTTTCCTTCCTTCCCTCCTTCCTTCCTTCTTTCTTTCCGTCCTTCCTTTCTTCTTTCCTCCCTCTTTCCCCCTTCCTTCCTTCCTTCCTTCCTTCCTTCCTTCCTTCCTTCCTTCCTTCCTTCCTTCCTTCCTTCCTTCCTTCTTTCCTTCCTTCCTTTCCTTTCCTTTCTTTTCCTTTCCTTCCACTCTTTACCTCCACCCTTCCCTTCCTTCTTTATTCTTTGATAAGGAATCCTTCCTTCCTTCCTTTCTTCCTTCCTTCCTTCCTTCCCTCCCTCTCTCCCTCCTTCCTTCCTTCCTTCCTTCCTTCCTTCCTTCCTTCCTCCTTCCTTTCTTCCTTCCTTCCTTCCTTCCTTCCTTCCTTCCTTCCTTCCTTCCTTCCTTCCTTCCTTCCTTTTCTTGCCCTCATGCACTGGCTAAGACTTCTGACACAATGCCTCTGGCATAGAAAAAGTAAACATCCTGCCATGTTCAAAATGTTATGGATAAGTTATTTCGCCTTTCATCATGGAAGTATGATGTTAACTAAATATTTATTTGTAGATGTCCTTTATCAGCTTAAAGAAGTTCCCTTATTTTCCTAATTTCCTCAGTTTTTACCATGAATACATGCTGGATTTGTCAAATGCTGTTTAAACATGAGGGATAGTTATAAATATGTGGCTTACCTTTTTAATTTATTCATATGATTAATTACATAAAATGTTATTTAAATTTTGAATTAGTCTTACACACTAAGTGAAAATAACTCATATTTGATTGTTACATACTATCCTTTTTATATCTGACTTTGAATTGCTAATATGTGTGGAGGATTTTTATGGCTATGTTCATGAGGGAAATTGGTCTCTAGTTTTCTTTTCTTTTATCATCTTTTGGCATCAGGGTAATTCCACTCTCATAAAATGATTTCAATTTCACTAATGGACATAGGTTTTTTATGTTATCTACTTCTTTGGTGGGCACTGGTATTTTCTGGCTTTCGAGGAATTGATCCATTTCATCTACACTGTTGAATGTATGTTCTTGATATTTAATTATTACCATTTTAATGACTGTAATAACATATCCTCTTTTGTTGCTGATAGTGATAATTTTGTCTCTTTTTTTGTCTCTTTTCTTGCTTCCTAGGTCATCTCATATAAAGTTTTAACAACTTTACTAATCATTTATAAGAAACAGCTTTTGATTTCATTGGGTTTTTTCTTTATGTTTTTTTTCTATTTATTTCTGATCTTACCTTTATTATTTACTTTTTATGATCTTTTTGGGTTAATACAGCTCTTCATTTTCTAGTGTTTTAAGGTGAAAACTTAAACAGTTTAGTAGAGACATTTCTTCATTTCTAATGTAAGGATTTAGTGCTATAAATTTCCTTCGGAGCCCAGAGATAGCTTCATTTCATACATTTTCACCTACTGTATTTGCATTTCAGTTCAGGTCAAAATATTTTATAATTTCCCTTAAACCTTCATCTTTGATCCCATGAATTATTTGTAAGAATGTTTTTATGTGGGGATTTTTCTGAATTTTGTTATTGATTTCTAGTTAATCCTATTATTGTCAGAGAATATTCTTTGTATGAATTTAATTCTTTTCCATTTTTAATGTTTTTTTATGAGATGGGCTTTGGTCTACCCTTTTAAAAAAATGTTTAATACTTATTCATTTTTGAGAGATATAGAGATACAGAGAATGAGCAGGGGAGGGCCAGAGATAGAGGGAGACACAGAATCAGAAGCAGGCTCCAGGCTCTGAGCTGTTAACACACAACTCCAACGTGAGCTCAAACTCATAGACCACAAGATCATGACCAGAGCTGAAGTCAGAAGTTCGACTCACTGAGACACCAAGCCACCCGACTTTGGTGTGCCTTGATGAATGTTTCCGGGACACTCCGAAGAGAATGTGTATTCTATTGTTGGGTAGAATGTCCTGTGAATATCAAGGAGATCCAACTGGATGACTGCCTTGTTCAATTCTTTATACTTGCTGATTTACTGCTAACTTGTCTCATCAAACACTGAGAGCAGTATTGAAATCTTCATAGCCACAACTGTAGGTTTGTCTATTTCTTGTTTCAGTTCTATCAGTTTTTGCTTCATGTATTTATAAGTCTTATTAAGACCACACACATTTAAAATTGTTATGTCTTCTTGATGAACTGACCCTTTTATCATCACATTACACGCCTCTTTATTCTTGGCAGCTTTCCTTACTCTAATGCCTATTTTGTCTGAAATAGATATATGCCCTTCAGCTTCTTTTTTCATTGGTGTTTGAAAAACACTTTCTCTATTCTTTTACTTTTATCCTACGTTATCTGCTTAAATCCAATGGTTGGAACTATGGTTCCAGCATCAGCTCACTATCCAAAGCCTTGGTCATGCCATTTACCCTTTGTCGTGTCACCATCACCTAGTGGCCAGTCTGGGACCTGTGCTGTGGTCTACCCTATAAGTTCAGTTCTCAAAGTATTTGATGTGCTGTTTAACAGCACATCTACCCCTGGTTTAGGAATGAGCCAAAGAGTTTATATGCATTTTATTGGATTGTTTTTCAGGCTATCTCCTCCATTTAGTTTCTCTAGCACTCTCCAGCACTCAGAGGCCCTCCTTTTTGGTCTTCTACCTAGAGAATCAAGGCTTGAGTTTCTCCACTTAACTGCACACTTCCCATGAATGAGTTGGCTGTCAGGACCTGATTCTTAGAAAGACTAAAAGAATGGTAAGCATCAGAGCCTATGAATCTGATGAAATTTTAGGGTGTTTCTGTGAGTGTAAATGTTTATAAATATACTTTTTCTCTTTCTTTCTCTTCCTTCCTTCCTTCCTTCCTTCCTTCCTTCCTTCCTTCCCTCTTTCCTTCCCACCAGGGATTCAGAGTATTAAGCATCTTCTATAAAAGACAAAAACATAGAATGGAGGCAGGAACACAAAAAGACTTTTATTTCTTCCTTGCTCCAACTGTCCAGTAATGTTAACAAGTTACTTTTCTAGGTTTTCATTTTCTCTTCTGGAAGACCTGAAACTCTGATTCTGTGGTTCAGGAACTTTACCTATTTTCAGTCCTCTCTTACCAAGCTAGAACCGATAGCAGGTACTTTTGCCAATATTCTCAACTTCTCTACTTAGGTTTTAGATGTAATCCTACCAACCTGGCAAAACATCAAGCTAAGCATACTTGGTCTTCACTCCACTTTAGCTCTGCTGAGGTTGTTAGATAAAGTCACCCAAAGTCCTATATCCGTGCTTCATGGGTTTCTACTCAGTTCCACCCTCTCTGCCTCTTAGGGATTTATTTAGTGTTTCCCTTTTCATTTTCTCACTATAGAAATATAGAAATATCTAAACCAGGAGACTTTGGTGGCTCAATTGGTTAAGCAACTGACTTTACCTCAGGTCACAATCTTACAGTTGGTGAGTTTGAGCCTCACATTGGGTTCTGTGCTGGTGATGCAGAACCTGCTTGGGATTCTCTCTCTCTCTCCCTGTCTGCCCCTTCCCCACTTGCTCTCTCTCTCTCTCGCTCTCTCTCTCTCTCTCTCTCTCTCTCTTTCAAAATAAATAAATACACTTTAATATGATTAAATTAAAAAAAAAAAGGAATATCCAAGCCAGACCTGACATTTCTCTCCTGGTCCAGTGACAATTCTTTATCTATTACCTATCCATCTCTTGGCAATAGTGACTATTGTATGACTATGCTTTAAGTCTTGCTTTTTTTTTAATTAACATTTATTTATTTTTGAGAGACAGAATGCAAGCAAGAGAGGGGCAGAGAGAGTGGGAGACACAGAATCCAAAGTAGACTCCAGGCTCTGAGCTGTCAGCACAAAGCCTGACATGGGGCTGGAAACTATGAACTATGAGATCATGATCTGAGCTGAAATCGGACACTTAACCAACTGAGCCAACCAGGCACCCCTAATCTTGCTTTCTAAAATCACGTTCATCAGAGGAAAATGACTTTAGCACCAATGAATAACCTCTCACCTTTTCAAAGGAGTGAGCTATGTTATTCTTCATGCATACTCTAAATGAAGAACCTACCCTCTGAACACTAGAAATGGACTGGTCTTAAATCAGTGTTGAGTAGACGTGACTTCAGTGGCCTGCCTCTCCCCCCGAGCCTCCTCCCAGGGTCTCTGCTTTCAGTTCCTCTTTCTGTCTTCTCAGCACTTGGTTCAAGCTCTTTAACTGAGCAGAATTCTCAGATCCTCAGGCTTGGCTGGGTCTCTTGCATAAGGGGGTGGGGGAGGGATTATTAGGATAAATGAAATGATACTGAACTGCTAAAGTCATGCTTCTTCTGGGAGCATTCACATTTAAATAAGCTTGTCAAAACAAGTTACTCCTTTATCTTAATTCTAGATTTTCTAGCATGCTAACACTTGAAAAGAGGGACTAGTATGAAGCAGAGGCACCCCTAAAAAATCCTTTCTGCTAATATAAAGAATTGAAAGTGAGACAGTATTTTGTCTTGTTTAATTGAAGAGGGGCTCTGTATGAGTGTGTGACAGTCATTGTTTGTACATTTTGTTGCCCACATATTCGAAGTTTCAAGATACTTAAAAAAAAAATCAGAGAGATAAATGAGTGACAAAAGATTTATTATGTTTCCTTAAGCTGTATCTCTGATGTAACTTCTCAAACTGAATGCACAGAAACTCTTCATAAACTGTGTGTAATGGGCATGTAATAATGATCTGCAATGATTTGTAAAACATTTCTTATTCTTCAACCATATTCATAATCTTACGAGTACATAGAAAAGATACATTTCACTCACATGTAGCCATTATAATTGACTATATATGCATTTTATATGCTTTTTCTTAAACTGTAGAATAGTATCTCACAGTGTTTTATGAAGAATAGTCTTATGAAGGTTTCCAAGAAAAAAGGAACCCATGGCTATATAAGTGTAGGGAGCATTATAAACTATATCCTTCTTGTAAATTTAAAATGTATTTAACCATATAAAAGGCTCTGAGTGGCTCTGCAGTAAAGAAATGTTACTATTTTTGGCAAAAAAAAAATTTTTCCCAAATTGATTAGACTACTAAACTCTACTTTTCACTTAATACCCATTAACAATGTGAGCCAGCACTCTGCAGAGCATATTTGGGGAAACGTTTTAGTAGACTCTTGTCAGTTGGGAAGGATATATTTTGCAGCTTTTACAAATCCCCAAATCCATAAATGCCATTGCATCATATAATTTCTATCATAAAATGCACAAATGTCGATCCTTCTTGAAAAATACACTGAAGGAGCTAGTTGAAATTTTTTTTTGTTCCTGTGAGGGATGCATGCTAAATTCGTTTAGTCGTAAATCTCAACTACATCCCCCAGAATCAGGCATTATGCTCCATTTATCTCAAACTTCGTTTGAAAAACACACTTTTTATTTTTATTTATTTTTTTAAGTTTATTTCCTTTGAGAGAAGGAATAGACACACGAGCAGGGAGGAGAGGTGAGAGAGGTGGAGAGAGAATCCCAAGCAGGCCCCACCTAAGGCTTGATCCCATGAACCAAACCGTGAGCTCATGATCTGAGCCGAGATCAAGAGTCAGACGACTGACCGAGCTCCCCAGGTACGCCCCCCAACACCACTTTTTAAAACTTCTTTATGTTTTCTTCATTTCTATCACAAGGATTAGCAGAGGATAATTTTGGGGACAACTGTTTCTGCCTCGTTACCTCCTCCCCCATTCACACACACACAATTTTCATGGTTTTGTTTTGTTTTGTATTCTGTAGAGTAATAAAGAGTGGAATAAACTGTGCCCAAGACACGACATGTACGTAAGCAGGAGAAATATGTAAGCAACTACATATAATCAGTCTTACCCTTTAAGTCATATGATCTACCCATGAAATAGGAATTTGGGGGAACTGTTGGTTTCTATTTTGAGGTGGTTTGGGATTCAAACAGAACTGAGTGGATTCTAGGTGACCTTGTGCAAGTTATTTTATCTCTCTGGGATGTGTTGTTCTCATTTGTTAAATGGAATTATAATAACTATTTGAAACAACAATTGAGATAAGGTATGTAAATGTCTGGCACATAGTGAGTTATCAAAATTACTATACATGTGTATTGTAATCATTTAAGGAAGAGTCTGATGGCAGAAATGTCATTAAAATGTAAGTCTTTAAAAATTACACATGTGCCCATGTGTATAGGAATCATGTTTGATTTTATCAATACTTTCTTCAAGCTAGTTCCAATTTATGCCACATTAAGATTCAAGAAACATCTACTGGGACATTCTTTTCCATCCCTAAATAGAGAAGATGACTTACTTTGACCCAAATTCTGGAAGCAAATAAACTCGCATACTGGTCTTTTCTGAGTAGCTACAAATTGGACAGAAATTTTACATACATCTCTGTATCTTGTCTTTCTTCAGGAATTAACAATATTTTTCTTTGCAAAGGTATTGGATGCCAACTTTTCTACCTTCTCCTCTTACTGTTTTTCTTTTTTTTTTTTAATTTATTTTTGAGAGACAGAGAGAGACAGTGTGAGCATGGGAGGGTCAGAGAGAGAGGGAGATACAGAATCTGAAGCAGGCTCCAGGCTCTGAGCTAGCTGTCAACACAGAGCCTGATGTGGGTCTCGAACCCACGAACTGTGAGATCATGACCTGAGCTGCAGCCAGACACTTAACTGACTGAGCCACCCAGGCACCCCCCCTACTCCTCTTTAAGTCAGTACTCCGTATGTTTTTAGTAAAGAAATGAATAATAGCTGAAATGACTAACTATACAGAACAAGGACAAGTGACTCAGAAAGAAGACAAAATTATACCCATCTACCCATTTCCCTTTTTCTCTTCATATCCTCTATTTGATCTCTCAAACGCTTTCTATGTGATCGGAAACAAAACCAGTAGGCATTAAAACATAATAGTAGTGGGGCACCTGGGTGGCTCAGTCGGTTAAGCCTCCGACCTCAGCTCAGGTCAGATCTCACGTTCGTGGCTTCCAGCCCCGCATCAGGCTCTGTGCTGACAGCTAGCTCAGAGCCTGGAGCCTGCTTCCGGTTCTGTCTCCTTCTCTCTCTGCCCCTCCTTTCTCATGCTCTGTCTCTCTCTGTATCAAAAATAAATAAAACATTAAAAATTAAAAAAAAATAATAGTAGAAAGGCTTTATGGCTCATCTCCCTTTTTTCAACTTCCTGATCTTGTGGCAGTGAAATGGGACAGAATCTCTCTGATGCAATGTAACGAATGGCATACAGTGCTTAATGCACTATCATGTCTCTCTGTCTTACATACATAGATGCACACAGGCACACAGACACGCACATGCACATGGAAACTCATAGCATAGTACATGGTGCTTTGTGCGACTGAAATCAAACAAAACACAAACAATGGCTGGATTACTATGACAACAGAGTCCATGCCATGGTTCCTGGGAACCTCTGGCAACTCTCTTCAATTTTAAGTATTTGCTCTGCTACCTTAGATCATGTTAGCAGCTCTGTGGGCCTCACACTGTGGGCATTGCCCATTTAAAGAAGTTTAACTCCTTCTGTGTGCTTCTAAGCATACAGAAATAAGGCCAGAGCAAATGAGTCTTTGCTCAGGGTGAGCCACTTCCGTAACCTCACTCACAGAGAACCTAGAAGGTCTGCTCATTGTCCCGTACACTGTGGAAAAACTTTAATGGTGAAACTGGGTTTGTCATCCTTTTTTAAATTAATTACTGCAGAATTCCTAATTTCAGTGGGCCTCGGTAGGGGGCTTTATGTGTATCATCTTTTCTTTCATCGAGAAAGAAATTCTGAAATGAAAATAAGAGTTCACCTTTCTTCAACCAGATCATTAAGTAGAATCAAGTTAACCCTCCAAGCACTCCTATGATATAGGTATTATTAGCTTGATCTTATGAATAAGGAAAATTGGATTCAGAGTTATTAAACAATTTGTAACAAACCCACAATTTAGTTTAATTTAAAAACAAGAGAGCCTACGTTAAAACTCAGTTACTTTGAAATCCTATTCAGTTCTTCCCAATTTGGATCTCTCTATGCCTTTTGCTGTATCTATGAACATTGCTCAGAAAATAATGTTTCAGGAGCATTTTTGCCTAAGAAATATTTAATGAAGACAATCAGCACGACTGAGAATAGTGCTCCTGTTGTTGCCCTCTACCAGGTCTGCATGTACATATGAGAAAGCAGAACAAAAACACAGAACAAACAAAAAACTGCTTTTGAAAACTGATCAGAGTATTTAAAAAGCAAATAATAATCTTCTTTCATAGACAGCTATAAATAATCTTAATGGAAAATGGGAGGATGTGAGTGTTCTGATTCTAGGTCACACTGAAGATTCTTCTAACATGACTGAGACATACTTGATGAGATTATTTAATTCATTTACTTACTGGTTTTCCTAACTATTAACTTGAAATTGTACAACTTGCATGAGTCGTAGAAAGAGTAACTCTATGGTGATAAATTTAACTTCACAATATTATTGCCTGAACAGTTTAATGCTTATACACAATCTACTGTCATCCTTTATTGTCCAGGTCAATTCTGTATGCCCTAAAAATATAAACAAACACACGATACATATACCATCCTGAAGCAGCCTACCAGGAAGTCAGTGAAACAGAATCCACACACAGAAAGGAATTAAAATGTACTAGAAGGTGATATAGAATCAAAAGATATGAAACATCTGGCTCTAGCCACTATTGTTAGTCACACAACCCCCAAAAAACAACTAAAGCCCCACTTTATTCTATGAAGTCTTTCCTGAATTTTCTAGTTCTAGTCTCCTCCCTTGTTCACTGTTTGAGTCATGTTTTATTAATTGTCATATATATGTTTTAATTTCAAAATTTATTAATATTACCTGCTTTCCCAGCTAAATCATACATCTCTTGCTCAGGGACCATATATGATTCTTTCTTAGATTTTCAAAGCCAGACACTCTAGCACAATGGATATACTACTGATGGTGTTTTCCTGATGATCATTAAAATGATGACTGTTGTTAGTGGAGTTGCTTCATAGAATGGAGCAACCACAAGCAACATTTGTATGACGTTATGTTGTAGGCTGTCTTGATGCATTTGACTATGAGTTCCTTAAGTGCAAAGAATTATGGCTTTTGCACATGCATCCTGTGTTTCTGCCCTAGTAAGATACCTAACACAGAAACAGCAATGTTTGAAGGAAGGTGAATTGAAAGGATAAAAGAATTGCTCTGGATATTGAAAAATGGACTCAAATATAAGAAAAAGTGAAGAATTCTAGACAAGAAGGACATTATGAACAAAGGCAGACTGGTTGAAATTAGCAGGGTGTGAGTATGTGTATGTGTGAATACTTTCAGTTAATCATCAAAACCCACTGATTTTGTGTGAAGCTATGTGGAAGCTATTCTAACTGGAGCAAAAAATTTGCTTTATGAAGGCACATGACATTATGCTGAACAGGATGGTATTTTTTATGCTGTGGAGGTCATAGAGTGAAAGTTAGAATGAATAATTTAGAACTGGGTCTGGAGGCAATGGGGCCATTGCAGGTTCTTAAGATGATGAAAGGCATTTTGAGAAAAATGACTTAGAAACAACATCATTCCAAGGAGGAAGAGAAAGGAAACATTAAAGTAGGAAAATCAGTTTAGATACAATTGTGATAATGTAATCATGGAACGATGAGCTGGAAGCATGCAGTGGTGTCACTAAAATGGATTTTCTTTTTAAAAAATCAGTGGGTTTTGATGATTAACTGAAAATATTCACAAACTTCTAGCAAGAGAGGTTGACCTCAAACACTGTAGTGCCATAAATAAAAATCATTAGTTTGAGGAAAATGACAAATTTCATTTTGGACATGATGGTTTTTATGTAGCATGAGGTCCTAAAAAGAATCATGTAATAGAGATAAGACTCGCAAACCTCTAGTTATGTGCAGAACATGGGGAAGGTACTTAAGATGTTGAATTATTATTTTCATTAAGTAATGTAACATCTCTAAGTAACTATGTTTCCTAAAACACTAAAAGGCCCATAAACTCCTACTCCCATTACCACACTGTGAGATACAATAAGTCGGTGGTGGTTGTTAGAACTTGTGGTTATTGTCAAATCTTATATCAAGTTATAAATTAGAGATCAGAGCAGCATTTTTACCTGATCCCCATAGAGGTGGCTTGTCTGCTCTTCTTAGGCCCTTACAGAAGACTAGAGGAAGATCACCCATATCCACCTTCAAATGGACAGAAGATAACAAAACTCTAAAGACACAGGATTTATGTTTCTGAAAAACAAATCCTAGGGTTGGTTGAGCTTTCTTCTGTCAATTAAGAACCCCTGTTTTCCTAACTAAAAAATAAGAACAAGACATCCTTTACTCAAGTTAACTGATTTATTCTACAAGCTTCAGCAAACACAAGAACAGGACTCTGAATAGGTAGAAGAGGGAGAAAGTGATGCTGAATGGCAAGGATGTACGGCTCTCCAAATTACAACAGATCTGCAAAGAGCTAGAATCATATAGAAGGAAAACACTTCATCACAGGGGACTTTACTTAAAGGGGCAAAACATTCAGGGGCACTTGGTTGGCTCAGTCGGTTGAGTGTCCCACTTTGGCTCAGGTCATGATTTCATGGTTCGTGAGTTCGAGCCCCACATCAGGCTTGCTGCTGTGAGCCTATCAGCACAGAGCCTGCTTTGGATCCTCTGTCACACTCTCTCTCTCCTCCCTAGCTTGAGCTCTTCCCAAAATAAATAATTATTTAAAAATAAATAAAGGGGAGAAAACATTTGATAGTGAGTAGGCATATGGAATCTGGAGTCAGATGGAAGTGTGTTCATCTTCAGATAAAATGTAACTCCTAGCTGGGTGGCCATGGGAAAATTGCTGACATCAGCTAAGCCCCAATTTGTAATATGAGCACAATAAGAGGACCCACCTCCTAGAGTGTAACGATATGACAACATGCAGAGTAAGTACCCAGTGAGCACTGGGTAACATTATTAAAAAAGGAAACACCATTAAATCTACTAGTGGTCAGCACAAGGACACTACTCATTTCTAGAATGGAAAGAGAGAGAGACGAGCGGGGGAGAGAGGGGGGGATGGAGGGAGGGAGAGAGGAGACTGCAGCAAAGATAGGTAAAGAAAGAGAAATGGGACAAAAATGAGGGAGAATGAGGAAGAAAAGTGACAGGAAAAAAGCCAAAGAGCAATGATTAAAGGGAACAAGGAAAATATTCTTAAAATTAATAGTTACAGTCTGAAATTTCTGTATATTGTTCCTTTGTCACTGAAACAGAAGCAGAACAAAATAAAATAGAATTCCAAATGAAACTGGAAACAAATGTTACCTGGAAGCTCATTGGAAAGCTAGGTTGGTGAGTAGAGGGTAATGGAGGAAAGCGCCTAGTGTTGGATACATGGGAACGGAATAAAAGAGAAAATATAACTTTATCTAATCATTTTCTGTGTCTTCTTCTTATTATTTCTATTGCCAGATAAAAATGCTTGTTTAAATCATGCACAGTGTAAGCCTTCTTAGTCAAATATGGTTTGGCCTTTATACACTATTTTAAACAAAGTACACTTACATAATTAGGAATGGAGCTGTAATACAAAGCAAAGATATTGCATTACACAAGGAAACTGAAGTCCTGTAAAACAGAGGCTGCATTCCAGCAAACTAGCAATCCTTTTTTTATAATCCCTATTCATACACAATTCAGAATGATGTAATGCCAGGTTATATATCAACTAAACCATTCTTTTAGTGAATCTCTCCCCAAATGCCTGAAAAATCTGTCTGGAGTTGATGACATGTTGAAGAAATGAATTAACTCTGTAGTCTATCTGTTATATATTACTACAGTTCTTACATGAGGACCAAAAATAACTCAATATAAGATGCTCATATTATGCTTAGGAAATGAATATTAACAAGGGATGCAAGTTTACTGAATTAGGACTTAATGCAATTTTCCTGTGACTTAGGAAACCTTTGGGGCATCTGGGTGGCTCAGTCGGTGAGGTGACTGGCCCTTGATTTTGGCCCAAGTCATGATCTCACAGTTGATGAGATGGAGCCCCACATGCTGTCAGCACAGAGCCTGCTTAGGATTCTCTCTCTCTCTCTCTCTCTCCCTCTCTCTCTCTCTCTCTCTCTCTCTCTTTCTCTCAGCCTTTCTGCCACTTGTGCTCTCTCCTTTCTCTCAAAATAAATAAAGCAAACTTTAGGGAAAAAAAGGAAATACAGACTGGGATTTCATATAGACTGCAATTTAGAGTGTTAGTCATCAACATATTTTTTCCAATTTCGAACGTGTAAGACGTGTACATTGAGAGTTGGTCACAGGGAAAATTATGTAGTCTCTGCAGTTTTATTTAATGACCCATCACCTCTTAACTTCTCTCCCTCCCTCACACCCAGATACTCATACCCAGAGACTCATCTGTCACCCACTTCACAGGACTTCTGAGTCCCTACACTCAGGCTTTGGCTTTGACCCCTTCCCATATCTCAATACCCCCTACTCAGTTATTTGCTACTCAATGTGTTATAACACATATCAGACTAATGTGTTCCTAAACATTCATGTATTGGATTCCTTTCTAGTTAACATATTTGAAGTTGAAAGGTAATGCCTTTTTTTTTAAGTTCAGTGTAGCATTGTGGAGAAGATAGTTTTGTTAGATCATTTATGAAAAATATAGAGAACTCATTGCATAAAAGCCTTGTGTGCTTTGCTTTGATTATTTTATTCCATGTTGCATCAGGCAATAATTCTGCCCAGTTTAGAGAGTTGTTCTTTGCTCTCCATTTAAAAGAGTTATTCCAAATCATATACTGTGCCACATACTTCATTATGGGAGAGGTGGGTTCAAATCTGCCATGACATAGGCAGACAATGTTAATATTTTGGGCACCATATAGAGTTAGGGCTGTAATATTTAGTACTGACAAAGGCTACTTAGAAAATTCCCTATAATTGAGATATAGAGATAGTAAGTGACATTTTTACTTCTTAAAACACTCAGATTCCCCTTCAAAAATATTCCACTTCATTTCTTTCTTTAGAGTTAAAAAAAGACCCTACTTGTTATAAAAGGTTTGCATAAACATTTGTAAATAAAATGGAAAGCAATAAAATAATTTTTAAGTAATATTCTGATTTCTTTTTATAATTAATTAAACAGAGATGCACAGACATTAAATCAAAACCTCTCATAATCTCACCCCACAGTATAGCTTCGTTATTTGGTAAATATACATATATTTTACAACTGATACATATGTCAGTGTATATGTATGTATGTACATGTATACACATATATGTGCATATACAGACATACAGGCTGCTAAACCTTCATTTTTTAGCTTCCTTTTTTCATTGCAGTGCTGCCCAAACTATGGCTACATGTAATTTGTTTAACTAATTCCTTATTGCCAGACTATGATGAAGCATCTTTTGCTTGCTTGGTTGTTTTTTCTTTGGATTTTGTATTGAACATAATTACAAATAAATCTCCTCACATATTGCAGATTATCTTTTTAGAAGTAATTTCTAAAAAATGAATTGCTGAGTCTAATGGCTATGCCTTATTTTAAAATTTGATCCCTGGCCCTCTAAAATATTACCAATTCTGGAGCACCATGGTGGCTCAGTCAGTTGGGTGTCAGACTCTTGATGTCAGCTCAGGTCATGGTCTCACAGCTGGGAGATGGAGGCCTGCATTGGGTTCTGTGCTGAGTGTGGAGCCTGCTCGGGATTCTCTTTCAGTCTCCCTCTCTGTCTCTCACTCTCTGCCTCTGACCCTCACGCTCACTCGTGCTCTCTCCCTCTCAAAATAAATAAACATTGTTCAAAAAAAAATATTACCAATTCACAGGTACACCAACCGTACATTGAACCCCCCCCAGATATTGTCACGTTAGGTGTTTTGAATTGTTTTTAAATGTTTTGAAATCTGAGGTAGGTTAGTAAGTAACCCAACATTTGGCTGGCTGTTTTTCTTGCAAAGAAGTTGTAACAACCTGCCTACAAATCATCAGTGTTCATCTCTCAGGACCCCGCTATTCTGCCAAATCATCTCTCGCCCGAAACCAAGACAGACGAGATCATGACAATGAGAATAAGGGTGTTTCTGCTCCGTATTTCTACACATCTGTCAAATGAAGTTGGTTGCTGTGGGGGAGTGACCCTGCCTTTGGGTATGAAATGACACCTCAGACGTTTATGATCATGTCTTTGCAACTGACCCCCTATGAACCAGCATGGACTCAAAAGCTCAAAACAAATATGAAGTGCTTCTGACAGAACGTGATGAATTTTAAATAGAATTAGCAGTGTCTTAAGTCCCACTTAGAAGTCTTTGGACCACCACAACCAGGGGTCATTACGGAACCGTGGATCAGGTCCCATAAAATCAGTTTTCACGCATGGTGGGATATAGAAAAATCACAAAAAGAGAGAAGTGGTTAAGAAATTGCCCTCTTGGCTGCCTTTTATCTTCTGGAATGGCAGGATATGCTGGGCTTTTGTTTTCCCCTGTGAATTTATCATGCCCTGGATATTTGCTTCATCAGACTGGCAAGGAGCAGTCTCACTGGTGGGAAGGTGATAAACCTTTCTGCCCAGCCCTAATCACTGCACAGGCTTCCATGCAGCACCCTTGCACGATTGCTTTGCTCCCCCATTCCCACTATGTTTTTTAGGACCATCACCTTGTAAACCAAAGAACTAATTTCCACTTCTTTTTAGATCTAGGCTCCACCAAGTGCCAGCTTCAATCTCAAATACTGGTCCCATGCTGGAAGGGAGTGATAATTCATACAAAACCAAGGGCAGAGAATGGGAACAGCCTTCTACAACATTCTAATGCCTCTTAATGGTTTATTGTAGATGAATTGTCCATGAATGCAGTTATATTCTTTTTTTTTTGTGACTGTAATTTTTTTATCGCTATCTCACTTGAAACTGAATTTCCCAAAACATCAGAAGCAGTAACTGAGTGCTGGCCTTATCAAAAATATACGTTCAACAATGAAAACCCTAAACAGCCCATCTGTAGGTATGGAAACAACAAGGTTTCGGGTGTAAAATGTAACTTGGGGCAAACCCCAGCTTCCCTTCTTGAGGCCAGCTGAGTATTGGGCACGGGGTTTCACCCCCTGGAGTTTCAAAGTCATCTTATGAGAACGAGATTGGCAACATTTGTTTCTCTGGGCTGTTATGAGGATTCGATGATATAAAACATGCCAAGAGTCCATCATAAAATAATGTCTAATACAAGACAGCTCCTCTGGTAGCCAGTGCTTTTTCAGTTTCCCCTACTTTATCACCGTGGTTTGTGCTGCTCTGATTTAAAAGTGCTTTCTGTTTCAAAGGGGTTCTTGCTGACTCATCAAATGCATATAATAACCAGTAACTATCTAACATCATTATAGTATTTATCTTTTATATAAGGTATACATACTCAGTATGTCTCATTATGGTCACAAAAGTATTCTCATTGAGTCATACCTACTTCTGTAGGAAAACCACATTCTCCATCTCTCTCTTCTTCTCTCTCATTCTCTCTTCAAAGCAGCATTGCTAGTTAATAGCTTAGGGAGGCTAACTTTCAACTGTACAGTAATGCTCTTAAGTCGTAAGACTAAGATCTACAATTCTAATATGGGGAGTTCTTGAATTTTAACACCCAAATAATGCTAACTAATCCTTTTGTGTCTTTACATAGAATCTTGGCAATCTCTTTATCATTAAAAAATACATAAAAACTTATATTCCTCATTCTCTTCCTCCCAAGAATACTGAAAGGTAGTTCTACCTTTTCATCTATACTTGTAACAGCAAGACTAAAGAGAAGTGATATACCTACATATGGACAGAGAATGAGAAATTTAGAGACATTGCCAGAAATGGGCATTGATCATGAAACCAGAACATTCAGGTGGACATTTTACAGTGTGTGCCACATCTGCAGTTAAAACCCTAGTGGAAACTCAGAGCGTTCTCTACACTTTTGAGATACCATCTTCTCTGTGAGTGGTTAACATTGCTTTACACTACACTCACTGGGCTTTTAGTTCAATGTGTTTGCCTTCCATGCTGTGTAAAAACCAATATTGCAAATAATATCTCTGAAGTTGTTTTCAAAGCAAATTCCTAAGATTACCTCTAAACTAAGACCTAGAAACAGCATTTTTTGGCTTTCCATGTTTGTCTTAAATTTACACTATCAGTTGTTAGAGCCCACCTCAAATTTGATTTTAGAAGTCATCAAGATATTTGCCAAAAGATATCAAAGTTGATTTTATGAATTATGCCCATGGCTATGCCACTGGATTGCAGGCTAAGGGTGTTTCTGGTCAAAGTGTTCTAGCCTATGAAAGCATGTTTAAGAAAATCTAACAGCTATTATTATCTAACAGGTAATTATTAATAAAGGGGTAAAATAGACTATCATTTAAAATATGTTTATTTATTTATTTTTGAGAGAGAGCACAAGCAGAGGAGGGACAAAGAGAGAGAGATGGAGACAGAATCTGAAGCAGGCTCCAGGCTCTAAACTGTCAGCCCAGAGCCCGACGCAGGACTTGAACCAACAAACTAAGATCATGACCTGAGTCAAAGTTGGATGTTTAACTGACTAAATCACACAAGCGCCCCTAGACTGTCATTTTTAATACTTGTTGCCTGATAGAGGCAAAGTCTGTTGTCTGTTTCTTTCCTATGGCTTTCTCTGTAGATTCCAATTCTCTCCTAGGATTCACAGACTCATGTCTGAGGTGAACCCCCAAGACGTACCCTCTGCAAAAAGACATGTTGGAATCCTGACTCAACGGTACCTCAGAATGTGACTTTTGCTTTATTTGGGGGAAAGGTTCTTATAGTTTTATCTCTTCTTATTTATTTGTTCATTTATTACTTTAGAGAGAGAAAACACAAGGGAGAGCAGCAGAGGGAGAGACAGAGAGAATCCTAAGCAGGCTCCATGCTCAGCATGGAATCCAATGTGGGGCTTGATCCCACGACCCTGAGATCCTGACCTGACCTGAAATCAAGAGCCAAACATTCAACCAACTGAGACACCCAGACTCCCCGAGGTGCTTGTAGTTTTAATTTGCTAAGTTAAGATATCCAGGGCAGAGGAGGCCCTTAACCTGATATGATTAGTGTCCTTAGAAGAAGAGAAAAATGTGAACTCAGACACAGAGAGAAGACAGCCATGTGAAGATGGAGGCAGAACCTGGAACTATGTTGCACACACCATTACCTGAACAACAAAATTTGGAAGCAGTGAGGCAGGATGCTTCCATAAGACTTTAGAGAGAGTATGGCCCTGTCAACATCTTGATTTTGGACTTCTTGTCTCCAGAACTACAAGACAATACTTTTGTATTGTGTTAAGCTGCTCAGTGTGTGGTATTGGTTAGGGCAGCCCCCCAGGAGATGACCACACACAGTTTTATGAGTTCCCAGGCCTTTCTGCTTCTGACTTTGGTACACATTTCCCCAATTACCACTTCGACCAACCTATAGACCCTAAACTGCTCTGCTTTTTCTGACTTTGAATCTCTGTTTCCTTTCTTAACTGTAATTAATGATCATCTTCCAGTATGTTATGAACAAGAGGTGTACTGGGAGCAGCCCAGACCTCTTTTCAGGAACAGATTGTTATATTTTGGGGAATTTCTCAAATTGATTGCTAGACATAGCCATTATTTCAAAAATTACACCGTGTAAGCTTTAAGTTAGGCAACTTATGCTAAAACAAATGGGATAAATTATCAAAATGCATCTCTTCCTAATTATTTGACTGCATTTTACTACATTTTACTATATTTTACATTTACTATGTACTACATTGACTGCATTTTACATAGATTACTATGTTCTTGGGGCTATTGTCTAATGTATCTGTATAGTTGAAATACTATTATAATGCTGTGCTGGAGCCCATCTTTTCTCAACTCACATTGGAAGCTTGAAATCAGCCATAGTGGGAATACTTACACCATGAAAACTATCAAAAGCTATAAATCAGTTATTTTTATATTTTCAGAGAGCTAGGTGTAGACATTTACAAGCATGCCATTGAAATAACTCATAAGTCCACTCTATAAGCCAAACTGGGATATCTACAGAGGAAGTGACAAAGGCTAGCTTTACAAAGAGATCTCTCTTCTGGGCCCTGTTTTGCACCTTTCAGTAGGAATTCAGAAAAGCACGGAAAGCAAGTAAAAGCAAATAAAGGACTCCATTACAAATAATGAAGGCAGAGAGATTTGACAGGGATTGTGAAGAGGGGATAAGGCAGACTTAGATGCTGGTGACCTACTTTTAGTATTGTCTCCTAAATCTCCCAGGGAAGTGTTTAGCTGTGATTATAAATATTAATTAGATTCCAATCAGAGTGCTATTTAAAGGATCTTAGGGAGAGACATTTTAGATAGGCAGGTAGATAGAGTTAGGGCAATATACATGATATAATATGTGTAAGCTCCTCAGGTTGGCAATAAACTAGATGATTCTACTTAGTAAAATAGACCCAACCCAGCTACACAATTATAGGTGAATTAAATGGCCACGAACAGGCAGGGAAACGTCTTCATAGCTTTAACAGATATATATATATATTTCCACTGTGTGTGGATGGGCTCAACATTCTCTAGTTTTGCTATGGCATGTTCCTTGTTAAGCAGTTCATCAGCCGAACAAAAACATTTATAGGAACAGCAGCTCTCCACATTTAAAGCAGAAATTCAAAGAATCTGATATCCATGAAATAGTTACTTCCTAAAATTCTTAAGCGTAATTTGAGGCTGTTAGCTGCTAGCTATTATCCTGCCCTGTGGGAAGTGAAGTTTCAGGTTAGAGACTGCCCTGGTGCTTGAACTCTCTGCCAGCAAGAGTTGGGAAAGCTGCAGACCTTCAATCGGTGCCAGAGAGAAGGTGAGAGGCCTTTTTTTTTTTTAACCACAATGCCAGCAGCAGATTAAGGAGTGGCATTACTCACACCATGCAAAGTCTTGCTGAGTCTACTTGGGCTGAAAGGAGCCTGCCCCCAACCAGGAAGCAAGCCTTCTAAGTGTGCATCACATCACTCTGCTTCTGTGACTGAGGCATTCTTTTAAAACCTGTCATCTGAGTCCAACAGCGTTCCTATTTAATTAGCCACTAAGTTTCTTTTTGTTTTGTTTGCAATGACAAACAAGAGGCTCCCTTTCCTTTTCAAAAAACACGATCCAACTGGGAAGGAAAGTCTCTTCTCCTCCATAGTTTAATACTGATTCTTAGGTTTCCTAGGCATTCTAAATAGAAAATAAAAAGGCTAATACAGGTCGCCCATAAGGCAGTCAGAAAAAGAAGAATATAATCAAGCAGTCTGGATCTAAAAAGCTATATCACAAATAGTATGAGAACTATTTTTATAACATTACTTTTCAGTAGATCAGGCTCAGGGAAAGAGGAGCTGTCTGGAGACGGTCAGGAAGGGTAGGAGCGGGGAGGGTGTGCTGCTATGAGTAAGAACTGGGGAACTAGGAGAAGGTTATCCAGAGAGTTTCTTCCCTGTTTCTCTCTGTTCTTCCTCTTTCTTATTTGTGATAACCCCACTCCCACTCCAGACTCCCATCTTAGCCCATTGCTGCCAGTTCTCAACAGCCAATTCCCCAAATCAAGATGTGTAATGGACCTCCAGGGCTACCAAACAAGGACAGCAAGTGGTCCAGCCTCTCACACGTTTTTTCTTTCATGATAGGAGACTCTTGCAACCAAAAAATATTCTCAAGACCCAAAGTTGTTTTTTGTTTTTTAAAGACACTTATGTTTTAACACATTAGGTAAGAAATGTTCTAATACCAGACCACATAAAGCAGTAATGACAAAGTGAACACAATATATAAGAAGCCTAGTAACAGTTCTGGAATTCAAATATGTTTTGAAAATGCTAGAATGTCTCTATTTTATTTATTTTCTTTACTTTTTAAAGTATTTATTTATTTTTGAGAGACAGTGCATGCACTCTCATGAGGGATGGGGGAAGGGCAGAGAGAGGGAAAGAGGGAATCCCAAGCAGGCTCCACCCTGTCAGTGCAGAGCCCGGGGCAGAGGGCTCAGACTCACAAATGGTGAATTCATGACCTGAGTGGAAATCAAGAGTCTGAAGCTTAACAGACTGAACCACCCAGCCAACCTCAGAACATCTCTATTTTCAACTAAAATGTTATAAACCATTAAACTGAGAAATTTGGAAAGGCTCAATATAACTAAGCTTTTCTTAAAATTTTTACCTTTGTTGTATATTGCACTAGCACAAAGTATTACTTTACATACTTTTTGGCCTTTTTCTTAATGAGGTCAGATTCATTTTGTAAGCAATAACTATAGAGAGAAATTTCATGTTTTATAAACTATAGAAAACATTCATGTTTCACAAATTACAAGAAATTATAGCATAGCTTTGAGTTATCAGACTCTGGTCCTTCTTTGTCTTTGAGGTTTTTCATTTATCTGTAAACTGGACCAGCTGTCTTTCATATTTTGTCAAACCTTACCAAACTTTCAATTCTAGTTTCTTCCAGTACCTGACAATAATTCTCCAAATTAATGTTTTCATTTCTTCTCCCACCCTCCGGTGGTACAGCTGCTGAGAACAAAAAAGCTCCCTACCCAGATCCTCAAGGGCATCCTAGGTTATCTCGTATCTAAAGAGATCATGCATGCGGAAGCTGGACACATATGGGCTTTACTTTTATTTTCAGAGAAGTTTTCTCTGCAGACGTTCAAAATGCAAACATAAACAAACAAACAAACAAACAAACGAATAAAAGTTTTCTATTTCTGAGTTCTCAACTTCAATATCAAATACTAATTTTACTGTCTGCGACTCACAGCAAAGGTGGTGTTCCTTTTTTGTACAGTTACACTGATAATTTGATAATACACTTTTTTTTATTATTGAACAAGTACAAGCTAGTTATTGTGTTTGTAAAGCTACTCCCTTCAGCCAGCCCTATGCTGAACTTTGTGAGGGTTTGAAAACAACAACAACAACAATAACAACACACAAACTGCTCTTGACTAAAGTGCAACCCTTCCTGGATTATATGTCAAAGTGCAATTCTTATCCAGTGAGTTCGTGGTTTCCCCAATTCAGGGCAAAGCATGTTGCTTTATCAGTGAGTTGAGATTTAACATTGTTCTCCTTTAATTCCATGAATGGCTGTTCAAACTTTAAAATGGGTCACTAAGTTTACAACTGTTTTCTTCATTCATTTTTTAAAATTTTTTTGTTTTTTAAAATTTATTTTTGAAAAACAGAGAGAGCACGAGCAGGGGAGGGTCAGAGAGAGAGTGAGACACAGAATCCGAGGCAGGCTCCAGGCTCTGAGCTGTCAACACAGAGCCCAACGCAGGGCTCTAACCCACGAACTGTGAGCTGTGAGATTATGACCTGAGCCAAAGCTGGCTGCTCAACCAACTGAGCCATGCAGGTGCCCCTCTTTATTCATTTTTAAGAGTGAAAACTAACGTACCAATGTCTGGCATGGTGATAAGAGAAGTTCGGCAATTTTCTCCCTGACATGAAATATTTTATTCTGAAGGCTTATGTTGCCTGTCCTTATAACTCCTAGATGAGGTTCTACTAAGACCAAACTCTGAGATGGGGTCGGCCGAGGTGCTAAGTGTAAAACCCAGGTGACGTTCAGGAGTGGAGCCCACGAAGGACCAAGAACACAAATATTTGTCTGACCTCCAAACAGAGGAGCCTATATTTTCAAATGTCCCAAAGGAACCCCCAAAATTAGCTTACTTGGAAAGAGTATCCTCTACTTGAAGATTATTCACACAAACTCAATATTTTAGTCAAACCTATAATCCATGTAGCTCATGATAATTTACTTGGTAGTATCTCCTAAATAGATTATATGCTTCGAGTATCTTCTAAGTAGTTGAAAAATATAGCTTAATTATCAAAGACAACTTTTCACTAGCTCTGTGCAGTACTTTCCCCCCATGATTAAAAAAGTATCTCAGCAGCTTTAGCCTTTTAAATCCACCCCTACCTCAGTAGTCATATAAATTATTCTGGCTATCTAATTCTTCACTTCTGGCAGTGAAATATTTGGGCTATACATTCTTATTGAACTTCTGGTGAAACAGTTTCACTTTTTACTAGTGTAAAAGTAGAAAAGGCTTCTTTCTAAAGCTAGACTTTCACTGTAAGGGAAGATAGCGGGTGGGAAATGACACTACATTTCAAGTCCAACTTTTGTTAACTGTTTTAAAGGCTGTGGCTACCCGATAATTTGGCTGGAAAAACTGAAAATCCAACACCCCTATCTGGTACTTCCACCTAAAGTAGTTCGCTGAAACTTCTACTAACAGCAGGGCTGGAAACATTTCTATTGCTCCTCTTGCCTGTGATATACGGTACAAGGGTTGGCCCTGGATTGGTCCACCTGCCAGAGGAGTTTAAAGTTTCCAAGGCTAGGAAGAACCCAGTGACTGGGATCAAACTGCCTAAATGAGAAGAAGAGCATTTCTGCAGCAACGAGAAAGCCGTTAAACTCCCGCTAAGCTAGCCGTCTCTTTTATGCGTCCATGCACACGACCGACCTCCTCTATCACTGACCAGGGATTATTTCTGCCAATCCAGGATATTCCAAAGCTTGGAGACATATGGCTGGAAAATGAAACGACCCTGGAGTGTGGCCACATCTTACTTTGTGTCGCTTGGTACCAGATGGGCAATCAGTGAATGATGCAGAGATGTGAACGGACAGTTTTATAATGTGAATTTCCCCCCATAACGCCAAAAACATTTTCCCTCTCATTTCTTTGGGTTTGTAATACGTGGATTTTTCTCCTCTCTGCAATATCAATTGACTCAACTTTGCAGTGTGGTGGCCAAAAAGGAAGAGGTTGAAGCCTTCTCTAAAATCTTAGTAAGTGTCGGAGGAGCCACAGCACCCTGGAAATTGCGGCTGCGACCGGCCCCGTCCTGTGCGGATTTCTGGGCCCCGAACAGCGCAAGCGGTTATGGAGCGGACGGTGCACTCCATCCGCCGCCCAGGATAGAGACCCGGGCTCCGGGAGGGGTCTGTTCATTTCGCCGCAGCCTAGGAGGCCGCTGCTGCCTCTCATCCTCCGCGTTTTATTACCATTATCCTCGTTCTTGAAAAGTCATGGAAGACGGCCCGCTGCCAGACCTCAGAGACATCGAGCTGAAGCTGGGGCGCAAAGTCCCCGAGAGCCTAGTGCGCTCGCTCCGTGGGGAGGAGCCGGTTCCCCAGGAAAGGGACAGGGACCCCTGCGGGGGAGGCGGCGGCTGCAGCAGCCGCAGCAGCAGCTGCAGCTTCCCTCCCTCCCTGTCGTCCTCCTCGTCGTCCTCCCCAACCTCTGGCTCCCCACGTCGTAGCCGCTGCGGCGCCCTGGAGAGGCTGGAAACCAAGCTGCACTTCCTGAGACAAGAGATGGTGAGTGCGGGCGCCCGCTGTGGGAAAGAGGCCCGCCGAAAGGTGGGGCGATCGGAAGAGGGGGCCGCAGGGAAAGGGCGGCTGAGGCTGCGGAGCCCAGTGCGGGCGCGTGGGAAATGCAGGGTAGAGGAGCGCGCGGGGCGGGGGCGCGTCTGGAGGCTTGTTTACTCCGGACTTTGCTCTGCCGGGGTTTGCTGAGACGGCTGAGCCTGCTTTGCTCTGTGTACTTTGTGATAGCGCCGACTCTGTGCCTCAGACCCTGACCGTTTAGCTGCCAGTCCGCGGCCTCCCGAGCACCCTGCCCGCCGAGGGTTTGCAGTTACTAAGCCGTCTGGGGCCTGCGGTGTGCCATTCAGGCCGTCGGTTCAAAAGGTGGCTCCATCCTTTGCACTCCACAGCGAAGGATACTTCCTGGTTTGCCTGGAGGTGGCGAGGCAGGATCCCTGCCGGCGCTCCTTCCTAGCTCACTCTTCCACCCCCTACCGCCCCCGCCCCGCGGTGCGGCGGCCACAGCTCAGCTGATTCTCCACAGCTGGTTCTGGAAACAATGACCCACTCGTCCTTGATGTATTTAGGAATAGCTGGTTCCACTGTTTGGATCCTAGGGAGCAGGTGATTTGCCAACGACCACTTCCTCCCCTCCCCTCCCCCGCCTCCCGCCCCCGTCCTCAATCTGCAATTGTTTTCTGTGTTGCTTGCAAACGTTACGTTTAGAGTAGGACAGTGAGACTAGTACAGGGTCTGAGAATACTTGTCATTCGGATGTTCTTAAACAGAAAAACTTTAGTGGCTATGAGCTCTGGGGCCAGTCACTTGGCCTCTGTAAACCTCGGTTTATTTGTCCACTGATCTGGTTGGAGGAAATAATTCCTTCCTAAATCCTTTGATGAAAATGCCCACAAAGCAACAGCATTTTCTACCAGCGTGGAGAGGAGGGAAGTTGCCACAGTGGTCGCAGTCGGCCAGAAGGATGGTGAGGATTTTCCACATAAACGATCCCGTCTCCTAGGGCTTTACATTAAGAAAAAGTAACCAGAGGTGTTTTCCCTAGTTCCTCTGTTCCTGCATTTGGAACACTCAGGAGGTCATAAATTCCACAGCATAAAGTAATCTTGGCAAATATAGAAGTGTAAAAAGCCAGTCTTCATGTCCTATGTTCAGAATTATCACCGTGTTTTCTCCACATAAAGGCCCTTGGATATATACTCTAAAAACCTGTTAAGATCTTTAAAGTTGGTCTACCTAAGGACTCTAGTTATATGTCTTAAGTATCTATTTTCTTTCTACGGGGGTGTTCAGATGTTGAAAGCAAATTACACACACCCACACACACACACACACACACACCCCTATATGTGCATAGGCATATATATTCATACATCATGTATAATGCAAATTATTTTATTATTCTGTTCATGTTTCACTGTCTAAATACATGCAGGTTATATTCCTTAGTTATTGAAAAAATACTTACTAAGCATTTACTGTGGGTAAATGGGTGCTGAAAATACAAAATGAAAAAGTCAAAGAGCCCGTGTAGCTCTCAAAGCTCTTGCACTCATTTATCATTTATTATTTGTAGTAAATCAAGCCAAGTGTGTTGAAGAACTCCAGGGTGGGGTGGGGAGGTGGGAATCTGGTTATTTTCAAATAAGGACACTCTCTAGACTTATCTGTTGTTCTTAATGAAAATATCATCAGTGCAGTAAAACTGTGTTTCCCGAAACCAGATCTTGCTGTGTATGATTAGGGTGTAAAAATATAAACATTTTTAAAAAGCTAACAGAAACCACGACAATAGCAGTAGCAGATTGCTAAATTTACTATTTGTTACATTTTCTATGTGAAATGTCAGGATCCACAGAATTTACGCCAGACAGATGTTTTGTGTTCAATTTTGTGCTCCACTAAATGTCTCCATGAAGAAAATAAGAATATTAGCTTTGGGAGTTTAGATAAAAGATTTAGACAGGTATCTTCCCTGCCAGTGAGACCCTCTTCCCTCACTTTACAGAACTCCTTTGGTTGGAAGAAACCCCAGCTTCAGCATAACTGGGAGGCAACAGATTTTTGGGGGGTAGACTTGGCACGTTTGTTATAAACACAGAGCAGGTGTTCTGCTGCTCCGCCTGTCTCCTCACCACATCCCCAAGTGAAGAAGTTAGAGACTGAGTGAAATATGACCTCTTAAGTGCGATTTTTACTTTCTTTTCTGCCCAATACTATGTGCACTGAATTAACCTCCTTGGTATTAAGCATGACTCCACATTTCATGTTTATTACTTTTGGTTCATGAATCATTCTTCTTGATTATCTGGAATTACCAGCCTTTGGGCCTGCCCTCAGAACTCTTTCCTAAGAAACACCTGAGCCATGCACAAACCTTTCTAGAGACTTTCTCCCTTCTTTTCCTATTAGAATGGATGTGTATATCATTGACACAACATAGCATAGACTTGAAGGGAGGCAGTCTGAACACAAGGTTCTTTACATACTTGTGATTTTATCCTGGCTTCTCTCTTCTCCTTTTCTGCGTGCTTTCATGGATAATTTCCTTCACTCTTATTTGTAATGTTACAGTCAAGGCTCTTAGAGCCCTGAGAGATGCAATTAAAAAAAAAAAAAAAAGGCAACTTGAAAGAGATTGAAGAAAGGGGGAGAAACTGTTTCTGTGTCCAAAATTCTTAATTGTGAAACCTTTATTAACCCTTATTAGCATAATAATTGGCACCCTACCTAATAAAGCTTGTGCGAGGGAAAACATTAGAAAAGAAAATTTTCAGGCATATAGTGGTACAGTAGGCCAGTTTAGGTGATGATGAGGATGTCTTGGGGAGGAGACAGATTTTCCCAGTATGTGAAGAATTTTTATTTTGAATTTAGAGATAAGGAAATTTGACAGTACAGTAAACAAATACAGAGATAAATGGGAAATTTATGAGATTGAAATGAACTGTCAGGCCTCTTGTACAAAGTCTGCCCAGTTCACTACTTTTCTGTGCACAGTGTTTTATTATATGTTTTTAGTGTTTATTTATTTGTTTTGAGAGAGAGAAAATATTTTTCCAATATATGTGAATAATCTTAGTCAAAACCTATGTTTTACCATTTAGGGATAAATTTTACCTCTACTTTTCTTTTACAAGAGGTTCAAAAACTTTTATTCTGTCAGTATGTCTATATCATACCTCTAGTTTGACACTGAAAGTTATTTTCATCCATTTTTCTCTGGAAGAAATTTCAGATTTGCCTAAGATAAAGGCAGTCACTAAGGATTCAATATCTGGCCTTGGAAGGGGTTAAATGCTTTGCTTTCCTAGATAATTACTGTTCAGAGAATCAAAGAGGAGTTTGGAATGAAGAATATACTACCTGTTGATGCCACATTCTGGTTCCAGTCGATTCTGTATTATGTCGAGATGATTCCTGATCTTTGCATAATGCCACGCCATCACGAAAACTGCTATGGATTTACTCTGTCTACTTTCCCTATTTTTGGCAGGTGTTTGCCTAACAGCTGTGTAATATAATGAATAGAATAAACAATCTCACACTAGCCACTTACCCTTTCTGACTGTTAAAGCCTTCAAGTACCCCACCCAGTTCCTCAAATCTTGCATTACTAAAGTGTCTAGGCAATACCCAGGACTAGGAACAAACACACATATGCTCAGACAAATACATACATGAAATTAGCAGAACATAAATCCAAATGTCAAAGGTTTTAAGAGTGGTCGACTTATACTTGGTTTTTGATGCTTTCTCTCATTGATCTTTTCTACATTTTCCCCAATGTTAAATGGCTTTCTGACGGTAATATAAAGTTATTTTATATTCCCTCAAAAAAATAATTATACTAAATTAACTTAATAGTTGCTTTGGATATGTTTCAGAGTAGGCTAAGAGATTTCTATCACTTGTTCTTTAATTCAGTCTTCTTTCATAATGTAATAGTTTCAACAATATTTTTATTATTTTATCATTTAGCTGGGTTTTTTTTTTTTTTTTTGAGTTAGACAAAAGCTTAAGGAAGGCCCTTGTGTATATAATTGAGAATCTGTAAAGTGGAAGGTTCCTTCCTGGATGAAGTCACAAGTTAGTGGGAAAGATAAAATGGGAGTATTGTTTGGCCAGAGAAAGATTGTAAACTAACATGTCAGCAGGTGCCTGATGCCATAGAGAGATCAGGCTATCAGGTAAAGCTGAGGAGATTTCTGACAGCGCCCTGGACAAGGAATTGAAAGTGCTGATAATGATACAAAGTAATAGCTTAATATTAGGGACAAAGACATCAAGGAGATGAGGAAATCTGATTCCTAACCGGGGCTGCTTCTGTTATTAGGCACAGGGGGTGTTATTATACTTACCTAGATCTGACAAACAAATCTTGTTGAAACATGTTTCCTTACACAGTGGCTCAAAAATGGACAGCAGTTCACAGAAAGGTAGTAATGTCATTTTGCTACAAACACATAAACACAATTTTAGAGAATTTATACCTACTTGAAAACAGTGATATTTCCAAAACCTGAGGGAGTCCTACCCTGTACCTAGGAAAGTATGTTGATTTACTGGTACATACTTGAAGAACACTTTCTGACCAAAGAGAACTTCTTTCCATTCCATTCAAGTTGCACAACCATACTGCCCTGATATTGTAAGAGACCATAAATATTGTGAGATTATTTTTTAGACTGATTATGTTCATTTCCATGACAGCACCAAAACCAGATATTTAACCTTCCATTTTGTAGTTAATAAGTCACAATGAAAAGAATTTGTCATTTTTTTAATGTTTAATTATTTTTGAGAGACAGAGTGCAAGTGGGGGGCAGGGGCAGAGAGGGAGACTCAGAATCTGAAGCAGGCTCCAGGCTCTGAGCTGTCAGCACAAAGCCAGATGCGGGGGTTGAACTCAAGAAACATGAGATCATGTGGGTGGCTGCTCTGGTTTCTGTTTTTTTAATACTACTTCTGAAATGGGGATTTATGGCTGGAATCTCTCGAATCCCCGAGTACTTGTTACATTTCTGTGGTTGTTTTTTCTTTGAAGGATGTTCCTTTTGTTTTTCCTTAAAGGTTATTCTTTACTACTCAAGTGGTGGGCTTCTGGTTGGGTGGAATCTTCATGGGTTTGGACCTAGACAAAGCTAGATTCTTGCCAAGTCTAGAACAAGTCAAGATACAAACCACAGAACCCAGCAGGTTGCCAAGGCCCTGCACCCTCTCCCTTTGGAGACTCTTAGCCCATCTTCCCAGAAGGAGGCATGCCTAGCTCCGAGTGGCGCTCTTTCTGGTTTTGGCTTTGTATGTAGCAATGAGCAAGTTCTATAACCACTCTAGGATTCAGCATTCTTGTTAACATAGGGGAAAAAAGCATCTCTATTTAGGCATTGTAAGAATTTAATGAAATAATATAAGAAAATAAGCAATTACATAGGCATTCAAAGACAGTAATGGCATTGGCAGTAAGAGCTACTATATCAATGACATGGCTGTTTTGTTGATCTTATACAAGTAGCCACAGATGGGCAGTGTGGTTTGGGGACTGATTAAAGTTTAGGCATCTCCTCTCCCAGACTATATCATAGCACCTCCTGTGTCATGGAGAGACTATGTTTCTATACAAAAGTGAAAAAGAAATATGTGCAAACTTTCCCTAGCTTTAGTCCAACTGAAATCTCAGTTTTGATTTTAGACTCAGCATTTATGAAGCAGGTACTATGAACTCTGCAGAGTATAGTAGCCTAGATTAAAGAGCTGTAGGAACCTAAGTTTTGGGTTAGCCTAAAAAGTCTGAGAATGGAGACTAGTATTTGGTTTCTTAACAACGAAAGCTTTCTAATGGGCAAAGTACCATGTTAGTTAAACATTTTATATGTATTATCCCACTGAAACATTATAATAATCTTAACTAAATATAATATTCATATCTACCTTATAGATAAAGCATTGCAGATAGTTGTCAGTGCTCAAGACGGCTTACTCAGTACAGAGACGAGCTAGGTCAAGGTCAGAATCTGAGCTTTAAAACGTGATTGTACTGTTACTTCTCATGCTTCGGAATATCTTGGTGCACATCATGACACCCAAGATTAAATATATATATATGCTTATTTATATCTGCTCTTCCAGATTTTCAAAACTTTAAACATGTTAAACTATATGTTTACTTACTGTAGGCTCCCTATCAGGAGCAACATTTATAGAACACTCAAGACTTGGATGAACATATCCAAAAGTCACCTGATTCCCAGCAATTGTACCCTTCCTGTACCAATATCTTCATAAATACTTCCTTCCACTCCACAAAAGCTGCTAGTGAAGAGTTCTCTGGACCAGTTCAAGATCAGAGCTCAATAGTGGAGCTCAAAAGCATTCATGACCTAGAGCTTTAAAAGCTTACAACTGAGACGCCTGGGTGGCTCAGTCAGTTAAGCCTCCTACTTCAGCTCAGGTCAGATCTCAGGTTCATGGGTTCGAGCCCGCTCAGGCTCTGTGCTGACAGCTAGCTCAGAGCCTGGAGCCTGCTTCAGGTTCTGTGTCTCCTTCTCTCTCTGCCCCTCCCCCTCTCATTCTCTGTCTCTCTCTGTATCAAAAATAAATAAAACACTAAAAAATAAAATAAAAGCTTACAACCGGTTGCATTTTAGTTCTCTGAGAGATTCTGTTCAGGATAAGCTTAGATCTTAGATAACCCACTAGAAAGAACTAGAAAACCGAGAATCGTGACACCATCTTGTGTCCATTTTAGCAGCACCTTCAAATCTCTGTTCTTCTAACAGGAACTCTGTGATCCTATGTTTTTGGAATGATACCACTTGCGCAGCACTGTGCTGTGACTTCCCACATTGTGTGGTTGAAACACACGGATCCAGATTGAGCCCAATATAGATTGTATTGATAGAATTCACAAGAAAAAAGGGGTATGTTTTCAAACATACATTTCAAACATCTCAGTCTAAGACTTAAAAATAAGATCTGAATAATTCATTTTTTAAAGGGGATAAACATTGAGCTAGATTTTTATACATAGCTATTATGCCCATTTTACATATAAGAAAGCCGTGGTTTCCTGGGTGGGGGAGGGGGTTAAATAATTTCACTAAGTCACTGTAAGTAGTTTCCCAGCCCTTCATTCAAACAAGAACCTCCGTGAACCTGGTTATAGGCTGGATCCAGTTCACTCCCAAACCGTACTGTATCTTTGTGCCATGGAGCATGCCCATTTATTACAAATGAATATTTTTTATGGAAATTTTTATCATGGATCTTTTGGTATTCCTTTAAAAATGTTATTGCTTTATTTTTAGAAGTTAAACATATGCTTTATTTTTATAATACTTCCAGATATATAGACATATTATAAAAGGGGGAAAAAGTGCCCTTTTACCTACTCTTGATCCCACACCTCTTCCTTATTACTCCACACCCCAAGGGAATCATCTGCTGACAGTTTGGTGTGAATCCTCTCAGATCTTTTTCTATACCTTTGCCAGCAAATAAATGGTACATATACACTTATGTAAATTTGATGTGTTTGGATTTTGTTTTCCTTATGTTACATAATAATATTTTATTATATTACCTGACATTTTGATGTATTGTGTTCTTTCTTTCTCACTCCTCACCCACTTATGAGGTAGGCACTATGGGATGATAGGTTATATAAACAGATTAATGATATATCTTAAGGAACTTTTACCTAGGAGACACCTGTATGACTTAGTAGGTTAATTGCCTACATCTTGATTTTGGCTTAGGTCATTATCTAAATATTGGTTATGAAATTGAGCCCCATGTTGGGCTCCATGCTGACAGAGTGGAGCCTGCTGGGAATTCTCTCTGTCCAACTCTCACTGCCCCTCCCCCTGTGCTTGCTCTCCCTCTCCCTCTCAAAATAAATATATATATATATATAAAGAATTTTTTACCTAGCCAATTTTTATCTTATTTTGTCACTTCTATATGCAACCTAATTAATTAGTAATCAGAAAGAAAAGTAATTATTTCGCTTTTCATAATAAGTGATTTTCCAGCTTTTAACAGTTCTTTTACAAAGTAAATCCTGGTCCTAGAAATCGAACTTACACTTTTCTTCAAGAAGTAATAAAGTCTTCCAATTGGAATATACTCATCCTCAATAACATATGACTTTTTTAAAAAAATATTTATTTTGAGAGTGAAAGAGAGACAGAGACAGAGATACAGAGAGAGAGAGAGAGAGAGAGAGAGAGAGAGAGAGAGAAAGAGAGAGAGAGAATCCTAAGCAGGCCCCACACTATCAGCATAGAGCCTGACTTGGGGCTCGATCTAACAAACTGTGAAGTCATGACCTGAACTGAAATCAAGGTCAGATGCTTAACCAACTGAGCCACCAAGGCACCCCTCACATACCATGTTAACATAAATTTTTTATTGAGTTTTTTTCCTGGTAATAATAATATAAATAAAGACTCTAAAATTGGAACCTAAAGGCTAACAGGGATAAAGTGATTCATGCCACATGGAGAAGGCAGAATGGCAACCCACAAGTTTCATGTGCCTTTAGTCTTCAGGTTCAAAGATATCTTTGACTTTTTTTTGAGATTTTGGAAGGCTCATGATAAAACAGACTCTGTTTCAAAAGATTAGACATTATCAGAATATTTGAGCTTTCAATTAAAGAAATAATATCTTTCAAAATGACTCTTAGAAGAGAGTGATGTTTACAACTAGAACTGTAATATATCGCTGACCGATACGCCCACTCCCTGCAGGTGTGTGCAGTGGAAAGCTAGAAGACTGGGGAAGTAAGGAATCAGGGCATAAGTGAAATAGGAATTTGATTACGTCCTGGCACTGCTGGACCCAGTGCTTCATTTGGCAATTTCAGGACAGGACGCTGTTTGATTGGTTCTGCCAGCATGGCCATTACAGCCCAGCCTATGTTCTGTTAAATGTTATTATTCACAGTGTTAATCCTGTCAATCAAGAAATAGTCATATTGGACTGTTTTCAGGGATGAGTTTTCAACCTCACCTCTGATGTCTTATGATTGGTTTCAGATTTTCATAGGATAATCACTTCCCTTCCATCACATTCACATGCATGTCCCCATCCCTCCACTATCAGCACAGCATTGCTTTTGTAGAGTAATTTTTAATCTAGAAAATTTGCTAGATAATATGTGTGAGCTACAGAATTCTTAGTGTTATTTATTTTTAATTAAAATTATGGAATATTCTTTTTTTTCTCTGTATTTTAAATTAAGACACCTGAAGTAAGCTAGTATTAAGTCATTGACTTTTCACATATTTGATGGGCAGAATACAATTATTTCTGTATTCATACCCACCATGAATAAATTTGCAAAAATGTAATACCAGCACCCCAAACAGTGAGCTATGTCTGTTACAACTCTGATTGCTGATATAGGCTATTATTATAATAGGCTCCCTGATTTTTTTTCTTTTTGCAAAAGTTGTCTACATTGTTTTTGTTTTATAACCAAACAAAGCATGAAATCAAATTTGAGAAGGAAATGTCTCTCCTCATGGTGATGAAGTTCCATTTTCAAGGCTGCTAAACTCAGAGGTCTACCTGGAGTTCCTTTGCTGAGATCTTAATCATAAATAGCTACTACTGACTTTTTATTGGTATGAAATTAACTGTGTTTCCAGGTTTCCTCTAAATTTCATATAATTTAAAACATCATTAAAGCGATACTAAACATGAAAACAGTATAAAAGGATCTCAAGTGGAAAATAAAAGTTCCCCACATCTCTTTCCCCAATTTTCACTCTTTAGAGAGAACCACTATGGATAATATTCTGTGTATCCTAAATTTTTCTGAATATATGCAAGCATACCTATAGGGTTTTTTTTTTTTACCTTTTGCTATAATTATAGATATATACTTGGAAAGATATATGTGTGTATAATTTTAAAACTAAGACCCTTAGGAGCTTATGTTGCAGCTAGTTTTCTAAAAATAGCAAATACTCTGGTCTAGATCATATATGACATATATATGATACGTGTATATATAACATATATGATATGCATGTGTTTATATACACACTTTGCTTCAAAGCATAATTTACAGTGCTGACACTTTGCATAAATTACTGTCAAGGACAGAACTTAGAAAGAGTTACTCTGTTTATATAAAAAGGTTGCAGTTGATGAGGTAAGGAAACAGAGTCAATAATCTATAGACATAGAAAGGATCATCATAAAATGGTAGGATGGAAAGAAACTTCTGAGTTCATCTACCAATTCCATTCTGTCCTCCTAGCTGGTTGATCATGCATCCTTTGCTTGAACGTCCTCAGGGATGAGGACTTCAGAGGCTCCCAAGGCCAACCGTTCCATTTTCAGACACTTCTACTCATTTATATTTGTTAACTGGCACTCCCAGTTGCTCATCAAAAGCCCACTCTGCGATCACTCACCATGGGGAGGGAGGCTCCAGCATGTGAGCCTACAGATGTGGATTTATAACTTAGAATGAAAGCTCTTTCTAGTGTGAAATGCAACAAAAGGTCAGTGAGTTTCTCATAGGTTTGTGTGTATGTGGCTAAAATAAAAGGTTTTCTTGCCCTTCTTGCAAAATAAGAAAAGAAGAGCAGTGCAGCACATTGCTGCGGATGGAAAGAAAGGAGTGCTGTCCTGTACAGCTACTGGAAGTGTGCACTGGAGAAACCATTCAAGGTAAGTGTGATGCTACTATATTCAAAGAAGAAGAAGAAGAAAATATTCTCCTTGACATAGCAGTTCGGATGCCAGTAATACTTAGGATAAATACAGACATTTACCCCCTGGAAACAATAATGAATTTGTTCAAAAATATAGCTTAAATTTATATATCTGGTTTTCTGTATGACTGAAAAAAAGTGGAGTAATCATGACAAATCACAGTAGGTTATTTATGTGCATATGATAGAACTTTAGCTATTAAAACTGTGTTGCAAAATTATTTATGGAAAAGGGAAAATGGTTATGGATATATTTGTGTATAGAATAAAAGGATGAAATAAAACACCCTACAGTGTTAGCAGTGGTATCATAAAATGGTGGGATTATGGGTGTCTGTTTTCGTTTCTCTGTTGAGTTCTATTGTTTTATCCAGTTTCTCTGCACAAAGTATATATTGTATTTTGATAAGAAGTAATTATAGGTAGATAGAATTAAAAAAATAATAAAAATCAAAGAGTATGGGCTTGAGAATAACAGAGAGCTGAATTCAAGAAATCACAGCTCTTCCTTTCACCAGCACTGTGGCTTAAAGCACATAATGAGTTTGATACATGTGGGGTAGCTGGGCTTCTGCCTGCCGAGCACTGATATTGTTCTGTCCTTCCATGTGATTCATGACTTAACTCTTGACATTTATAGGAAAGGATGAGTCTAGAATTTTGCCTGCTATTCATCTTTTTCATTCTTCCTTTTATTCCACTTCATAGAAGAAGGGTTATGGCAGTATGTCAAATAACTTCTTGTCTTGCATATACTACATCTGAGTTACTAAATTTGGCATTAGGTGTCCCTGCACAGAAATAATACTGAAATGATTAGTGCCCAAGGAAGAACTGGCCACTTCGAACTCTGGACCAACCCTCTGTAGAGCAAGGTGAATTAATAACCAACTGATTCCTCAGGATTTTATTCATAGTGGCTGATTCAATCATGGACGAGTTCACCGTAAGAGGTAGTGGAGTTGACAGCCACTCTCAGAAATATTTGCAAAGCATTCCATGATCTCTCCATTTGAGCTTATTGGAACTTTATGCATCTTGCCAGGAATAGGTGGGTAGACTATATTAACACCCAAATAAATGTAAACATAAAGAAAAAATTAGTCCTTGCCCAAAATGCAGAAAAGAATTAGAAATAATTGATTACAGACAGACCACCTTTTTAGGATTTCAAAGGAACCACACGCAGAAAATCCGAAACCATATTCTAGGCTTCTACCATTTAAAAATCTGATGATAAAACTGTCAGGAAATAATACAAGCCACCAAGTAGAATTTAATTTAATCACATAGATCAGTGATTTTGGACACACTATAAAACTTAATGATTTAATAGTAGACTAAATATTGTGCATTGATAAAAATCTGTAGTGAAAGCACATTATTATTTACAGTAAGTTTATAAAAATAAAGTGTACTATAAGTCACTGGAGATAGAGATTTCCACAGAGTGAAAATTCTATATGCATGACCTTATTTGTCACTTCTAAAATTTAAGCTGTATATTCCAGTTTGGTTAGTAATACTTCTCACTATCTTTTTCCCTCCTCACTATCATCACGTGACCAGAGGCTATTGCTAATTAATCCCTGTATTCCCTAATGACCAGCCAAGTATTTAGGGACCCCCATTTGTTAAATGTGTGAATTAAAGTACACTTTAGGCCTGCTTCTAATTTTTGTGTTTTGAACACATTAACAGCATTTGCTTTTTGGATTGGAACTTACTAGAACCTCAGTCTGTTCTCTGCATCCCACCAGCCAAACCCAGTCACATGGAATATAGGTCCTTGGTTAAAAAAAGAATAAAATACTTTTCTCCAATCTGTTATTGTGACACTTGAATGAATGAATGAATGAGAAAGAAAAAAAAAAGAAAAGAAGAAAAAAAAAGGAAGGAAGGAAGAAAGAAAAAAAGAAAACAGGAGAAAGAGGAAGGAAAGAGGAAAGAAGGAGGAAGGAAGGAGGAAAAGAGGGGGAGAGGGAGAGAGAGAGGAAGAAAGAAACAAAGGGAAAGAAAAAGAATGCTTCCTTTTTAAAAAAATTTTTTAAATGTTTATTTAGTTTTGAGAGACAGAGCATGAGTGGGGGAGGAGCAGAGAGAGAAGGAGAAACAGAATTCAAAGCAGGCTCCAGGGTCTGAACTGTCAGCATAGAGCCTGTTGCGGGGCTTAAACCCATGAATCATGAGATCATGACCTGAGCCAAAGTCAGGCACCCTAAGAAAATGAATGTTTCTACCTCCTTAGAGGTGGTACAGCAAAATTCTTTTTTGTTGCAGGACCTGCTCTATCCTTAGATACTGTCAGTCCCAGGAAACATTGTTCCCAGGAGTACTGACAGAACCTAAAAATGAAAGGAGTTGATTTTCTTCTCTGATAAGTAAACAAAGAATGTACACATGTTAGAGTTTATCATCCTCTTTTCCTCCTTGGAGTGAGCTTTTGAAGTTTCAGAGGGAAAAGAAAGAATTTAAAGGAAAAGAAAACATTATAGTAACATTATAGTGTAGTATTGTATACATAGTATATTGACATGTGTTAGGATGTCTGTGGTGTTGGTTGAAAATAATGATCATTTAACTTGGCAGCCTAAATTAGTACATGGGTACCATTGATCTCTACGGCACGAGGTCTCTATGCTTGACACAGCCCTCAGTATAGACTTGCAAACTCATGAGTGCTGTGTGACTTGTTACTGAGGTGTTTGGGCTACTTGTCTAGATGGGTAGTGCCCACCAGATGGGTAAGCTGCCTGGACAGGATGAGAAAGACTAGGCTTCTTGAGTGTGTTTCTAAGATTCTAGAATTGAAAGGAATTTTAAGGAATCAGCCCGTTTTTCTGTTTTTAATTTGGAACTATAACAAACGATTAAATAATGGCTACCAAATATTCTGATATTGCCTCTAAAACAGCAATTGCATGGGGTTTCCTCTGTTTTTTTTTTTTTTGTCTCCATGTGAACTTTTAACATTCTTTCTCCAAAAATATTAGTTTTACCCCTTCCAAAAAGCTATACTACATGGGCTTTTCCTGCTTTTAATCTTAGTCTTATTTATATCACCCACAGGAGGAATTTGAAATATGTGGCAGGCATTTATTTTTGAACTTTGTATTTTATTTATTTATTTTTAAATGTTTGTTTATTTTTGAGAAAGAGAGAGAGAGACAGAGAGCGAGAGTGAGCGAGCAGGGGCAGAGACAGAAAGTGACACAGAATCCAAAACAGGCTACAGACTCTGAGCTGTCTGCACAGAGTACCCACAAACCCTGAGATCATGACCTGAAACAAAGTTGGATGCTTAACTGACTTAGCCACCCAGGCATCCCAAAAACTTTATAATTTAAAATAATTGTAGGCTTTGCATAAAAGCTACAAAAAACACTATATTCCCTTCATCTAGATTCTCTCATATCTTGATTTCTTGTAAGATGGTGATGCATGGTTTCAATATCTTCTCATTTACTCTCTTCCTTCCCTTTCCTTCTTCCTTTCCCCTCCCTTCTTTCTCTCTCCACACACATATTCTTAAACGTCCTTCACTGAAAAGTTGCAGACATGGGGCACCTGGGTGGCTTCTGCTCAGGTCATGATCTCACGGTTCGTGGGTTCCAGCCCCACATTGGGCTCTGTGCTGACAGCTCAGAGCCTGGAGCCTGCTTCAGATTCTGTGTCTCCCTCTCTCTCTGACCCTCCCCACCTCGTGCTGTCTCTCTCTGTCTCTCAAAAAAAAAAAAAAAGTTGCAGACATGCTATTACTTTCCTTTTAAATACTTCAGTGACCATTTCTCAAAATCAAGATCAGTTATCAAGACTTAAGTGGAATCCTTCCTCCCTCCTGGGTATGTTGTGGGCATAATTAATGACCTAAATTATTGCTGAGTTCAGACATGTCCTAAGAATATTTTTTAACAGAGCACTGTAAGTGGTCACTCAGCATCAATCAGGAACCTGCCTGAGGCTGATATTCAGTTAAATAATAGAACTGAGTCCACCTGAAAGGTAGTAGGGGCAATTAGAAGAGCATGCCCTCAATTTCTCACTTTCTTATTGACTTACTGCTAGAAATTCTGTCCGCACAAAATCGTCTTTCAGCCAGAGCTCCTGATCCAGATGAAGATATGAAATAATAAGTGGAAGATTTGGGGCTTTATGTGGTATTCAGTAAATATGTTTTAAATATTGAATATAGTAACAACCCTATTACCTTCTACTACTTAAACTGTATGGAAGTAAGGATTTGAGAGCCGGGTGTTTTTTTTTTTTCCCCAGTATGGAAAAAGAGGGAAATGGACACAGGAAAAGGAAAATTGTTTGGATATTTTTGTCTAATAAAATATTTCTTCTGTGAATCATTACCTTGCACTGCACACCGTTGTTTACAAAGCATTTGCTGTGCTCTCCCCTCTCCTGGGGCTGTGAGGTTATGATAATAACACAATGAATATAATCGCATTTGCTATATGTGTTTCAATACAGTGTTTTTGTAACATTTGCTAGAATATATTATTTACCCAATGCATATGACTATTAATACTAGCCTCCTGCCTCCTAGCCTCCTGCCTCATATTCTAGTTAGTTGGTCAAAGAAGTAATGAATCAAGCTATACTATTACCATGACCTGTATTAAATTTAGTTTTAGAAACTCAGACAAACTCCTTTTGGCAATTATATTTCATAGTAAAGTTCATATGTTGAGTTAACTCTTGAAAAGTAGCCACTTGTTTTCCTTTAATCTGGCTATGTTCAGGGTTTGCCAGGAAGTATGGCCCAGACAACCCCGGTGAAATGAAATAGAATTTTAACTTCTGTATTCTGCCTCTTAACTTGAGTTTATTACTTCATTTTTAAAATTTATTTTTGTGTTTTCTTTGTAATGTAATACTTGTTTCAATTATTCGTTACTTAGAAATTTAAAAAATTAGTTTGGAAATGCCAGAATAAATATGTGAGAAGAAAGTCAGGGTAACTAAGAGATTTATGGTCTTCTCTATATGTGTGTTTTTGTCAGAGGGGGGAAGTGAACCAGTATGTGACAACGTTTATTTTGGTAGACATTGGACTCATGATGATGAATCCAGATGACATGTCATTTTAGTAGGGAACGAGGTTAAAGGCTTAGAAATGGATCTTGAATTTCCCCCCACTCTGTCTGACTCCCCTCCCTCCAGTCACCACCCATCAGAAGCCTGGAAAATATGTAAATTACCACTGTGTCTATCAATGTGCCTCCTGCTAGAAGGTTAATCTAGTACCATGGGGAAATAAAATCTAGATTCTGCATACAGTATGCTCAATACAAAACTGAAACTGTTTCCTTACATGTCTGTTTTGGTATGATTTCTTTGGGTTGTCAGTTAATCAAGCTGATTTTTATCAGCATACGTATTTGCTATCCATGACCTTAATCTGTACTCTGGAGGAGATTTAGACTGATGAGCATCCTGTATGTTCTGCCAAGCATTTTTTGGACGTGTTTGGTTACTCAATGACCATACTTTTTAATTGCCCTACTCCAACCATGTTATAATTCACATTTATAAGTGGTATCTAAGGAGATTAATTTCATGGAAGATGGGACTCTTACTCAGTGAAGCAACTGACTGCTTCTACTCTGTGGAGTTTGAAATCTTACATGGTTCATATATGATAAGATCAGGAATTTTGAGAGGATCTTAAATGATTGTCATGTAGTCTCCTGATTCATATTATAACTTTAGAGAGCAGTTTAAAGACACAGTGAAAAAGCTTCTTCCAACAGTGTTCCTTCAGTCATGATACAGAACAATCTCTTTAGTAAATCATATTTTTACTTGGCACCGAACATGGAAAACGAACATGCTCTGAAGGGCAGTGCCAGCCCAAAATGGAGCTGCCCAAACATTTTGACCTAATTAATAAATAAAATAAGCTCAGAGTCTGGTTATTAGCAGTCAGTAAATAAATAATAAGGATGAACACATAAATGGATACTGCTTTCTGTGTTGGAGCCTTTTAAATAATCACAGCATAACCCTCTTACCTTTTTGGCAGTCATAAGCAAGTGGGTTGAAATGATGATTGTTGGAGTCTGTATATTGTTTTATTCAAAATCTTAACCATTAATTAGATCTCCTAGGAGCACTATCAAATGCTCACATTGCTGAAATGGAAGTGGAGATACAGAGACCGAGTGATTCATAATAGATAAAGTCAAGGCCAGATTTCCCACTTTCCAAACTGGTTGTCCAGGGCACCATGGAGTGGCCACTATAAATAGAGGAAATGCTATGTTCAGTTAACCTTTAATCCCAAAAGGCCAGACATCATTACTGGGAATGTTCAGGAAATTCATAACATTAAGTATTAGGTTATTTTTGTTTGTTTTCAGTCTTAAGACAAATTGATTGTATTTGGATTTCACCCAATTTTTTTTTAAGGAGAAAAACCCTTTTACTTCTTTTTTTTTAAACATTGAATTGATTTCATGCAATAGAATCAAACATCTTGAAAAACTTATTCTCTATGTGAAAATAACCCAGTATCATTTTGTAAGCAGAATTTGGTGCTTCTCAAGTGTTCTAACTCTTTTGAGAACAAATAAACTTAGTTTAAACTAAGAATGTCACACTGATTCACACATTTGAAAATAGATATAACAAGATTCTATATGCCATTTCTTGACCATACACGTGAAATTAATTTTGCCCCAGTCAAAAATCCTTTTGCTCAAATTAATGATGATGAATAAATATAAGTATTTCCAAATCCTCATTCCTTGTTGGGCCTTAAAGTTAGATAGAAACTCTCGGCTACACATCATTTGACTGTGTAACTATCTACCCTGGACATGTTCTCCTTCTCTCCTTCTAGAAATGTTTCTTTCATAGGAATCAAGTAAAGACAACGTATAATTTTACGAATCATCTATATCCCATTCCTGTGTAAGCTCCAGAAGAAATGGAAATGAAGTTGAAGACATAGATTTCAGGTTATTGACAAATCAATCAGGTAAATGAGGCATGAGGTTACACAGCAATATTTAACCTGGTTTAATACCAAAGTTTCATAACCTTAATAAAATGTAATTTTAAAAGAAACAACTTATAACCATTTAATACTGTGCCTAAGAACTGGTCATTTACATCCAAATGTACAAACCCAGCACCATCTCGCTTCCTCAGATGTGCCTTGTATCTAATATTGACTCTTGACATTCATACACGCTGTCTTTTCGCCTATATCTTTCTTCCTCTCCCACTCCTGTGCTTTACAGCATCTCCATGTAGCTCTAGCTTGGTATCTTTTCAAGTCATACCACTGATAGCATAGTATTTTGTTTTCATTTTTTATTTTTTTACTTTTTAAATCCCTCACTAGACTATATGTTCTTTCATAGGTAGAATCATGTCAAAATATTTCCTCTCTAGAATTTAGTAGTGTGAAGCTCAGTATTGGAAGAACAAATTAATAAAGCTCCCTATGAAATGACCTTCAAAGGCATGATTAGAGAGGGGGTTCACAATAGGTAAAGGTAAGAGCTTGAGCAAATTTGGAGCTATTGTAATGAAAATTAAGGAATACTGTGGATTCATAACCCTAATAAAGTTAATGAAAAGAAGATAAAAAAGGTAAAATAGTCCCAGTTAATGGGAATACTAGGCTGAGAAAGTTGAATATGGTTTGATAAGCAATAGGACCAATTACAATTATTTTAGAAAAGTCGTGTAGTGAAAGCTGCTATATTTCTGTATACTTACTATAGTTTTGTTTTGTTTTGTTTTTAACAATCCTCTTCATGAGAACTAGTTTCCATGTGTTTTATATTATCGGATCCTTAAAGTATGTCGTACTTTTAAAATGCTTATAAACAAGAAAGCTCACTGAAAATTTACTGATTGCCGAGGAATGAAAGTCTGCAATAAAATAAAAGATAAAAATATTTTTGGAACAAAGAAAGAGAGATTATACTTGCACAGGATATAAATATTTCAAAGATGTTTGTTTTCTTCCTATCATGTAGCGTTCCATATTTACACAGATTTTATTGATTACAAAATATGTCCTCAATAAATTTAAGTAGACTTTATTAGTATGGTGACATTTTCTAAATAAAATAATTAAATGTTTTAATCATCCAAATGACATTTATCCATGATTAGCTATTTATACAATTCTGTTTATGACTGATTTATTTTGTAATTAGGGACTTTTCTGATTAAAATGCAATATATGCTCTTGAATGATATTTCAGAAAGTACATAAAATATAATGAAGGGGGAAACCATGTGTGCATTACTCTGAGGCTATTATTATCACACTTTTGTCTTATTTTATTGAAATATTTTTCTTCTGTAATTTTTTCTTTGCATTGTTGAAGCTATAATATATAACTTATATCTTACTTTTTGTAGTATCTTTTGTTTGACATTGCTTCATAAACCTTTTTCTATATGATTTTCCTAAACCTAATTTGTATTGCATGAGAAATAGTTCCTTTTAAGCACATTACCCTAGTATTAGATGGCTTATTTCTTATGTTTTTGTTGCAATGCTATAATATTTCAGGTTATTCCCTTAGTAATTTCTAGGTTGGAGGAATGTATGTCTTTCCTTTTGCAATATGATTTTCCACTCTTGATTTCCTTTTCTTTAATCAGACTGAATATTTGGGTAGTTTTCTTTATTAATTTTTTAAACATTTATTTATGTTGTGTGTGTATGTGTGTGTGGGGAGAGAGAGAGAGAAAGGGGGCATCAGGGAGAGGCAGAGAGAGAGGGAGAGAGAAATCCAAAGCAGACTCCATGCTTTCAGCACCAAACTCCATGCGGGGCTCAAACCCACAAACCATAGGTTAAGATCATGACCTGAGCTGAAACCAAGAGTCCATGCTTAACTGACTGAGATGCCCAGGTGGCCCTGGTTTGTTTTATTTAAAGGGGTGCATGACTGCTATGTTTTTGAGTTCTTGTGTAGGGAAAGAAAGCAGGGCCAGAGAGATCCAAGTCTGAATCCTGGCTCTATCATTTCCTAATCATATAACATTGGCAAGTTCCAGATCCTCTCTGGGTTGCAAGTTGAAGATAATAGAATTTACCATTTAGAACTTTTATGAAGATTAGATGCAAAAAATACATATAGGGTACTTCTCATGGTATCTTGAACTAATGTTTTATTAAAGGCTAGCTATTTTTATTTATGCTATTCTTGTTATTCTTTACTGTCACTGTGGATGTTAACAAGTCATTGGGTTTAAATTTCTATGTGGGATTACAAAAATGGTAAGAAGAAAAGCAAAACAGCATATGCATGGTCAACAACAAAAACCCACACTACCTTGAAACAACATTGCTACCAGGGATCTGTCTATTTCTACTTTCAACCAGAGGCCTTACTTATGGGTACTGTGCTTATTTTCCAGAATTCTGTATACCACCCCCTTACCTGCTCTTTACCCTACCTCCTGAACAATGAATTCTGATCATTGCAAAACCAGTTGCTACTACTGAAGAGTGGCAATGGGAATCACACCCTGATTGATTTATAAAAGCAGCACTTACAGAGTGTTACAAGGGACCCATGCCAAGTTTCAGCTGATTGCAAAAATTACGTTTCTCAATGAGGAGATAGACAGGGGGAAAGAAAACAGGCTTTTTGCCCCACTACTTTTAGAGGAGCCTACATACAACATAGATTCTATTCTTTATTTTTAAGTTTTTATTTTTTTTATTTTTAAGTTTTTATTTTATTTATTTTTAAGTTTTTTTTAATAGTTCGTCAAATTGGTTTCCATATAACACCTAGTGCTCTTCCCCACAATTGTCCTCCTCCATGACCACCACCTCCCTTCTCTCACCCCTCCCCCTTCAACCCTCAGTTCATTTTCAGTATTCAATAGTCTCTCAGGTTTTACATTCCTCTCTCTCCCCAACTGTTTTTCCCCGTTCCCCTCCCCATGGTCCTCCATTAGGTTTCTCCTGTTCTCCTGTTAGACCTATGAGTGCAAACATATGGTATCTGTCCTTCTCCACCTGACTTATTTCGCTTAGCATGACACCCTCGAGGTCCATCCACTTTGCTACAAATGGCCAGATTTCATTCTTTCTCATTGCCATGTAGTACTCCATTGTGTATATATACCACATCTTCTTGATCCACTCATCAGGTGATGGACATTTAGGCTCTTTCCATGATTTGGCTGTTGTTGACATTGCTGCTATGAACATTGGGGTACATGTGCCCCTAAACTGCAGCCATCAGGATTTTACTTTAGAAAATAATCTCAAATTTTAATGATAGTTAAAGTAAAAGATTAAACTTTTATTGGGGTGACTTTGTCTTTTTTTTCTGTATTACAATTTAAGATACACTTTTGAGTTTTATATTAATTTCAAAAAACTCCTTTGGGATTTTATTTGAGTAAGAGCTATATATTTTCCCTAATAAATGTCAAAACAATTCAAACACAGTCTTATTTAGAAAATTCACACTCAAAGGAAAAGATGACTGACATGATCTTTCCTACTTACGTGGAAAAGAGCTATATCCACTAAAATCCTTCTATTTTGTGTAACCTGTGTGAATATATTTTTCCTCGTTTTTATCAGAGTTTGTAATTGTATTTATAAAATCAACTCCAAATGGATAAAAGAATATCAAAGTCTTATCATGTCATTTGTTATATCATTATTACTGTTTCTAATTTACAATGAAAAGCATGCATAATTGCAACAATTGTAGATGATTTGCAGATGACATTTGTAGTGTAATATTAGGATAAGATGTCATGTGAGCAAAAATAGGAGAAGAAAACCTGGTATGATTATGAAATGGTGTCGGGACATATCCTGATGAATTCATCACATACCATCTGCTCCAATAATTCTTGCCACTAGCAGCCATATTTTGCCGGTGGGTATTGTAGGTTACTACTGTATTTGATTGACTCTTTCTATTATGGAATTTTCTACATGGTTATTATAGTCAGTGCTTGGACCTGAAACTTACTAGCAAATTGCAAGTCCTGTAATTTAATAGGTACGTAAAAACTATCAGAAAATTAGGACGTAATTAAGTCTGTATTGTGTTGATTGTTTCCTTCTCCAACCCTTTTGCCTTATGTGATAAGAATTGAGAAAAGTGAACCATCCTATTCCCAGTAGCTCTTTTTAAGTGTTGTGACCCATCTGTTGCCATATGCCAGGCATCTGCTTTTATCACCCTCATTTGTGGTCCTTGAATGCTGGAAGTGATGAATTAACTAATTTATGCTAATTTTTATTATACAAGAACAGCTTATTTGCAAACCATTTAATCTGGCAGCAGTGATTTTTCAGAGGTAAGCACATACAAGAAGATAAAAAATAGGAATCAGCAATGTATATTTATTCCCAGATACCATTTTTGAATATAGGTGTATAACTTTTAGGTAATTGGAATACCTCTAGAGCTCCATTTCTTTAACAGGAAAATGTGAGGAGTGATCCTTGATTATAAAATACATATTGCATTTACATCAAAGTAAATGTAACATCAAATATAATAGGTTAGAATTGTTTGTGGAGGTTTATTGCTTATTCATGTTGGTGCCTGTTTAATCCAAGTTACAGAATTATTATTTTTTAAGATGATTCATTTTTATCCAGAGCTCAAATATCATCAGAGGGTGGTAATGTAATATTAAAGGCTAATCCTACATTGATCATATCATAATGTAGTATTCTCAATTATTTAGTATTGTGGAAATATTAATGAATTGAAATCAGACAATCGGTCTGTCCTATGTCTTCCACTAAGTAGTGATACATTTGGGGCAAGTCATCAATCCTGAGTCTGCATATCTGATAGAATGGTCACCTGACTCAATTAAGTGTGGTATCTTGTAACACTAACAATCTGAGATAATTATGCCTGTCTTTGGGGAATATATTTTTTGATTGCATGGAATTAATCATATATGAATTCATCAGTAGTTTTTCATATATATATTTAATTCTAAATGCAATACATACTAGGTATTTAGATTAAAATACCATTGTCATTAAAAGATGAAAATAAAAATGGCTTAACTAATGTGGATTGTGTAGGTTTTGTAAGCAGAATCTAACATATAAATAATCTTCTTGAACAAGGTAACAACCAGATTTGTTAGAAACCAATTAATTCAGTTTCACTGACCTGCTTAAGTATACTGAATTTTAGAATCATTGGATATGGCAGGCATTTTTTTAAAATTTAGATTATTTATTTATTTATTTTTACTTTGTATTTTTGTTGTTGAGAAATAATTGACATATATCACCATATAAGTTTAAGGTGCACAGTATGATGGTTTGATTCACATATATTGTGAAATGATTACCACAATAGGCTCAGCTAATATCCATCTTCTCATAGAGGTATAATAAAAAGAAAAGGAGGCAAGAAAAAAGGATAGGCACTCTCTTCCTGACAACTTCCTACATATTATACACCAGTGTTCACTATGGTCATCAGCTTATAGGTTATACCCCTCGTATGTATTTATCTATGATTGGAAGTTTGTACCACCTTCTGACCACCTTTCTCCAGTTCCCCCTCTCACCACCCCCCCAACTCTGACAATCATGACTCTACTCCCTTTTTCTGTGAGTTTGGGAGTTTTGTTTATTTGTTTGTTTAAGACTCCATAGCAAAGGAAGATGACACAGTATTAATCTTCTCTGATTTATTTCACTTAGCGTAATGCCTTCAAGGTCCATCCATGTTGTTGAAAATGGCAGGATTTCCTTGTTTGTTTGTCTGTTTGTGGAGGAATAATGTTCTATTTTATATGCATATACTACAACTCCTAATCCATTCATCTATCAGTGGACATTTAGGTTGTCTCCAAGTCTTGGCTATTATAAATAATGCTGGCATGAACATGGAGGTCAGGTATCTTTGAGATAGTGTATTCATTTTTTTGGATGTGTTTACAAAATTGGAGTTGCTGGATCACATGGTAGTTCTATTTTTAATTTTTTAAGGATCCTCCATGCTATTTTCCATAGTGGCTGTACTAATTTGCATTCCTACCAATAATGCACAAGGGTTCCCCTTTCTCTCATCCAGGCCCACATTTGTTACATCGTCTTTTTGATAATGGCCATTCTAACAGGTGTGAAGTGATATCTCATTGTGGTTTTAATTGCCTTTGTGTAATAACTAGTAATGTTTAGCATCTTTTTATGTACCTGTTACACTTTCATATGTCATTTTTAAAGAAATGCTACTCATATCCTTTGTCCATTTTTTATATTGGGTCATTTTATTTTATTTCCTAGCGAGTTGTATGAGTACTTTATATGTTTTGGATATTAACATCTTATCAGATAAATGGTTTGCAAATATTTTTCCCATTGGGTAGAGTGTCTTTCCACTCTGTCAATGGCTTCTTTTGCAATGCAGAAGCTATTTAGTTTCCTGTAGTTCCACTTTCTGTTTTTTATTTTGTTGCTTGTCCTTTAGGTGTCATAGCCAAGAAATTATTACCAAGACCCATGTCAAGGAGATTTGTTCCTTTGTATTTTCCTAGGAGTTTTATGATTTCAGGTCTTGCATTTAAGTTTTTAATCCATTTCCATTAGTGGTATAAGGTATGAGTCCAGTTTCATTCTTTTACATGTGAATACCCAGTTTTCCCAGAACCATTTATTGAAGAAGCTGTCTTTTCTCCATGAGTATTCTAGGCTTCCTTGTCGGATATCAGGTGACTTTATATGATTAGTTTATTTCTGGGCCCTCAGTTCTGTTCCGTTGATTTATTTGTCTTTTTTATGTCAGTACTATACTGTTTGATTACTGCAGCTTTATAGTATTGTTTGCAATCAGGAAATGGGATACCTCCAGCTTTGTTCTGCTTTCTCAGGATTTCTTTGGCACTTCAGGGTCTTTTGTAGCTCCATATAGATTACAGTAGTGTGTTTTCTATGTCTATAAAAACTGACTTTAAAATCTTGATAGGGATTGCACTGAATCTAAGGATGGCTTTTGGTAATACTACTATCTTAACAATATTAATTCTTTTGTTCCACAAACATGGGATTTCTTTCCATTTAGATGTGTCTTCTCTGATTTATTTTGTCAGCGTCTTGTAGTTTTTAGTGTCGTGGTTTTTCACTTCCTTTATTAAATATATTCTTAAATTTTTTTAATGTTTTATTTATTTTTGATACAGAGAAAGACAGAGCATGAGAGGGGGAGGGGCAGAGAGAGAAGGAGACCCAGAACCGGAAGCAGGCTCCAGGCTAGCTGTCAGCACAGAGCCTGACGTGGGGCTCAAACCCACGAGTGTGAGATCTGACCTGAGCCGAAGTCGGAGGCTTAACCAACGGAGCCACGCAGGCGCCCCTATTAAATATATTCTTAAGTAGTTTATTTTTTTAATGCTATTGTAAATGGGATCAACTTCGATTTTTTCAGAAAATTTGTTGCTAGTGTATTGAAATGGTACTGATTATTATGTTAATTTTGTATCCTACAACTTCCTGAATTCATTGATTAGATCTAACAGCTTTATAGTTGAGTATTTCATATTTTCTACATATAAAATTATGGCTATATTAACACCAGTGAGGTTTTCAATCCATAAACACAGAATACCTTTCCACTTATTTGTTTCTTCAATTTCTCTCAACCTTTTGTAGTTTTCAGTGTACTAGTCTTTCACCTCATTGGTTAAGTGTATTCCTAAGTATTTTATTCTTTTCGATGCTATGATAAATGAAATTATTTTCTTAATTTCCTTTCAGATTATTCATTGTTACTATGTAAAAATGCAACTGACTTTTGCATGTGTTGTTGATTTTATATCCTTCAACTTTGCTGAATTTATTTATTAGTTCAAACTGGGTTTTATTTTGGTGGAATCTTTAGAGTTTTCTACTTGTATATTATATCATCTGTGACCAGAGATATTTTACTTCTTCCTTTCCAATTTGGATGCCTTTTATTTTTTTTAATTGTTTGGGCTAGAACTTTCAGTATCCTGCTGAATAGAAATGGTTACAGAAGGCATCTTCACCTGTTCTTAATCTGAAAGGGAAAGCTTTCAGCTTTTTACTGCTGAGTATGAGGTTAGCTGTGGGTTTTTTTATTAATAGATTTTATTCAATTGAAGTAATTTTCTTCTATTTCTAGTTTGTTGAGTGTTTTTATCATTAAAGGGTGTTGAATTTTGTCAAATGCCTTTTCTGCATCAATTGAGATGATAATGTGGTTTTTGACTTTCAGTCTGTTAATGTGGTGTATTTGATTAGTTTTCCTATGTCAAACCATCCTTGAATTCTGGGAATCATTCCTACCTGGTGGTGTGTATAATCATTTTAAATGTATTTTTAAATTATAGCTGGTAGTATTTAGTTGAGGATTTTTGCATCAATAATCAGAGTTATTGGTTTATATACTTATTTTCCTTTAGTATGTTTGATTTTGGTATCAGGGTAATGCTACCTTATAAAATGACTTTTCAATTTTTTGGAAGAGTTTAAGAAGGTTTCATGTTAATTCTTTTTTAAATATTTTCTTTAATTCTTCAGTGAAGCCATTTAATCCTGCACTTTTTTGTTTGGGAGAGGTTTTTGGTTGCTGATTAAAATTTCCTCCTAGTTATATGTAAAGAAAAAGTTTTCCTAACCCTCATAGGATCTCCAGATATGTCTGAAAAATATTCTGACAAAAACGTATTAACGGCGGTGAAGCATACAAATTTATTTAATATGAGCTTTGCATGACATTGGTGGCCTACATAAACAGCTGGGAAAAGCTGAAGAAATGGCTAACCCTGAATATTTTTATGTTAGGTTTGATGAAGAATGGACAGTCGTGGAGAAATATGACAGTTCAAAGAGTATGCCTCACTCTACTACTGGGGAAACTTAGCAAGGCCTGTTTGTTCAGATTCTTCTCAGCATCCACATCTCTTTGGAGGAAAGAATGCTTTCCTCTGGGGTCAGGGAGAGCACTTCTCACATGAAACTTTTATGACCTGTTTCAAGAGAAGAATGAAGGAATGTGATCAGAGTAACCTTCCTGGTTCTTCTGTTTTCTCAAACTCCTTCAGTAAAAAATTCGTACACCAGGGCATCTGAGTGACTCAGTTAGTTAAGCTTCTGACGTTTGATTTTGGTTCAGGTCATGAACTCCCGGTTCATGAGTTTGAGCCGTGCATTAGGCTCTGTGGTGTTAGCACCACTACTTGGGATTCTCTCTCTCCCTCTCTCTCTCTTCCACTCTCACTCACTCTCTATATCTCTGCCTCAAAATAAATAAACATTAAAAAATGTTCAGGACACCAACGTACCATTGTGGGGGACAGTCTTTCCTAAATGCCATCATAGGTCTGTTCACATTTTTTATTTCTTTATGATCCAGTCGCGATAGGTTTTGTGTTTCTAGAAACATATCCATTTCATCTGGGTTATCCAGTTTGTTAGCATAAAATTATTCACAGTATTCTCAGAATCCTTTTTATTTTTGTGGCATCAGTTATAATATCTCCTCTTTAATTTCTGATTTTTGTGATTTCAGTTTTCTCTTTTTTTCTTAGTCTAGCTAAGGGTTTGTCCATTTTTTTATCTTTTTAAGAAACCAACTGTTAGCCTCAATGATGTTATTTTCTATTCTCTGTTTCATTTATTTCTGGTCTAATCTTTTTTCAGATCTCTTCTTTCTGCTAACTTTGATTTGTTTTTGTTTCTAGTTCCTTGATGTGTAAAGTTAGGCTGTTTATTTGAAATACTTTTTTTCCTTTTCTGATATAGATGTTTTATTACTGTAAACTTCAGGGGTAAACTAAATTTTATTGAGCACCATTGGACCAGGATTCATGCCACAGTTATACCTTATCTGATACAGTTCTTCCAACCATATTAACCTATTAATCGAGTAGAAAATAGACACTATTTTATGGATTTGAAAATTGGTATAGAGAAAATATTAAGTTACATGCCCAATTGATTAAAATACAGAGCTAGAGCTAATTAGGGGAAGAATTACATTTTATCCCTTGTCTTTCAAGATTAAATTCATGTTCCTTATAGGGTACCAGTCCGTCTGTGAGATCATTTTCTTACAGTGTTTCCTTTAGAACTTCATAAGGGTATAGTGAAGAAATACTCAAATGCCCAAAGGAAAAAACATACAAAATAAAACAAAATCTACTGTTCATTAGTTGATTTTAGAGAAAGCACTTAGGTAAAATCTTTCTGTAAAGTGGTATAATCGATGTATGAGCAACAATCTGTTAAAATCACCTGAATGGCTGATTCTCTGTAGTTTTTACAATGGAAAAGAAATAGTGTCTGCATAGTGCCTTTTTTGACAAGCTAAAACAGAAACTGGTACCTCTTATTTTGATTTAGACTAGGCATAAAATTGTGAAACTTAAGGTGTGAGAGCAGCTGAAAATACTTAGAACTTTTACATAATGATAAGGATAAAATTCTTATTAACACAAAAATATTCTGACAAGTTACATAAGCTGAGCTATACTGTCCTAATTATAATAATCACATTGTAGTTCCACATAGCACTTTTCTTTAAAGAATGTCTTTCATTCACGAACATCTAATCATTCCATAGGCTATAACTAGTTGAGTCCAGGTATGTCTCCCTTAAGTAACATCAGGATATTATTTTCAAGGTGGTTAAGTATATTAACGATGGCTAAAGATGTTTTAAAAAAAACTTGCTCCTAGTGAAGTGAATTACAAATTTCTGGAAGCATTTATTAGAAATTTGTATCCTTGTTCTTTTGAATGGAGCTCCAGGGCATTTTTTTTTCCTAAAAGGAAACATGAGATTCTCAAATCATCTATCATTTTAAGAAATGTTTACTACATTAACTTCATTAAACTGCTATAAGGGTATAATTTAAAAAGGAAATCCTGCTTTATAAACATTTTTAAATGGACTCATTTAAAACTAAATGGATTCAGTAATTAAGTTAGAAACAATTAATGTTGTTGCATTGGAAAGGCATGTAACATATTTCCTTTGTGCCTAACTTAAAAAAATGAGAATAAACACAGACTTCAGACAAACTTAAGTATGTCCCCAGATAGGGCAAACAAATCAAAACTCAAGAGGAAAAGCATATTTGTCATGAGAATTTTAAGAACAATAAGACTGGGTTTATGGGTGGAAATGAGAGATCAGAATAAGAATTTGGAGTCAAGACCTCTGGGGCTTTCTATGTCATATACTTGAAAAGCACATACTTGAAGCACTTCACCCCCATCTTTGCTTCTGATTGAAAAAAATGCAAGGCAGCCTTGCTTTACATATACAAATGAACTTTTTTTTTTTAATTCTCATCCCTATTCCCCCTAAAACTGAATCTATCACTTTGGATTCAAGAGAATGAAAAAGGAGTTATTTAGAGTTTAGCTACATCAATACATTCCAGAAGGAGCTGTACATAAAGGTGGCTGGTGTCATTAAGCTCTAGTCCTTATCTAACATCACTACACAGCCAAGTTACTTTTTCTTTAATATCCTTTTCTGTTGCAATTAGTAAAATTTTGCCCACACTAAAGAGCAGGCCTAAGATGCTAATGAAACCCCTTTAAGCTCTTTGGAAGGCAGCTCAAAGTCAGTAACCCATAGCACAGTAATGAGGGAAGAGTCTCATCAAAAGCTTCTGTTTAAGACAATCCGGTGAACTTATCTATGGAATGGACTGTCCCAGTATTTCTCAGACTTATCATTGCTCAACATTCCAGGCATGATATCCTCCAGATTACCTCTCCACATTCACCTCCCACTGCATTTGAGATTCTCAGTCCTTCTGGTTGGCTTGCTACATCCTGAGCATGAAATGAACTTTTACACCTCTAGATCTTTCTTTCTTTTTTCCCATTGTAGGCTCAAATGATAATGTCCTTCTTAGCATAGCCTGCGCATACCCATCTCTACCTTAACCATCTTATTTTTTTATTATTCAACTAAAATATCTTCCCCAAAGCACATCAATCCATATTTATTCTCTGATACATGATCACACACATACGTTCCCATTTTTCCCCCTCTCATAAATTTCCTTATTCAACTTGTTTATTGATTTGCCATGTACTGATAAGCAGTTAGAAATTAGGATGAATGGACAGGAGAGATCTACTGCACTGGAGGAGTTCATGCTCACCACTTCTTTGTTATTTATCTTTGTATTCTGTTGCCATGGATGTGTTTGTTTCTTCCATATCTTAAAAAAATCTCTATCTTGAAAAATCTACTTGTTGATGTGGAAACTCCTTTTACCAATGAGATATCTCCCAGACTCAAACTCTGAGATCATTCCAACAGTACTCTATTGGGCATGTGGAGGAAACTTCTCCTTTCCATATAAACTGTACACTCATCATACATGCACTGTTAATATGCTATTTTGGAGAATCAGGAGACTTTAGAGCTAGAAGGGATTTTTAAAGATAGCCTCTAATATTCTCATCCAACAGGAAAATGGAGACATCGGTAGCTTAGGTGATTTGTTACAAATCACAGGTTAAGTTATTAGCAGAACCAAGCTGTCAGTATCCTTGCCATTGTCACTAACCCTACACCATCAATGGATACTTGGCTCAGAGGGCATCATAGATGTAATAAATAGTAAATCAGCCATTGCCTGTGTTTTAATTTTTTTGTATGTTAATTCTGCTGGAAATGGATCAATGTAGACATAAACATGACAAATTATATTACATTCAAAGGAGAATAAACTCTCACATATCTAGGTGAAATCATCTACATTAATTGGAGTAAAATTCTAGGAAAAAACTATATGGGAAAAATGAACATGGTATTTCAGGCAACATTTCAATAACTGCAACTGATTTTATTTGAAATAAATGAAATGATTTTTGAGAATGATACCCTGCAAAGGGACAGTTTATATCCTCTAATTTCTAAAAGACTAGAGTTAGAAGCACATACATTGAGTTACTAGTAATCTGCTGTACCAGAGATATAATTAAACTAATTGTGGGAAATGAAATGTAAACAGCTTTGTAAGATCGTGAGCACTGAATCATCACAATACTTGGTATAGGCTGAATCAAAGAGAATCAGAGAGATAAATTCATTGGAAATAAAGAGCAAATCCATTCCCTTCCTCATGGAAATCACCTTGCTTCACAATGAAAAGACAAAGATTGTTTAGTGTAATTTGAAGTATTAAATTCAGGATATGAGTATCCTCTCATACAATAAGGGGAACTTTTGCCCTAAAAAATGGGAAATAAGAAGTGACTAAGTAAAAATAAAAATGAGTTAAGACCTAAGGACGAATGTTTAACAGAAACGTTTGTCACTGGAAAGTCACATTTTTAAGTCCTTTTGCATTATCTGCATTATCTATACTGTTCCAGGCCTGTTTGCATCTATGCCAGTTCTAACAAGACTTCTCTCTGCAGCTCTGTTATTTGATTCATTCCAAGTACATTTCTCAGGAAAAAAAGTAAAAAAACATGACTCATACAAATATAAAAGAAGCATATGGCAAAGATTTCTTTAACTCTTTAATGAGTTTAAAAAATTTCTGTGCTTTGTCCTGACTTTGGCATGTATTTGATCAAAAAAAAAAAAAGTATGAGCGGATTTACTTATCAAAATTGTGTTGTATTCTTACTCTATGTATTCTTTCTAGGCACATATGATAATGTTTTAATGAACTTAATCTATTCTCATAAAACTTAAGCCCTTTTTAATTTTGCCTGCTTAAAATAAGAACCTAAATTCAAGCAAAAAAATTTAAGATGCCTTTAATATCAAAGTTATTCCTGGGAGTCTCTGGAGGGGCCCCCTGGGCAACTGCCTTACATGAAGATTGCTGGACAGAAGCCATAGTACGTGAGTGGGTGTGCCTGTGTTCCAATAAAAGTTTTACCAAAATGGGCAAACTGGATTTAGGCAGTGGGTTTTTGGCATCCCAGTTTTATAGGTATTAAATTAATAAAGACACTTCCTGGTGAATGTAACTCAGCGTTATCTTTCCTAAATGACATCTGACTGCTGCTCCTCTGTCTCTTCCTTTATCCGCTGTTTCCATCTTGATGGTTTAGCTCCTCTGAGCTGCCAGCACAGAGCCTGATGTGGGGCTCAAACCCATGAGCTGTGAGATAATGACCTGAGCCAAAGTCAGAAGCTAACCTCACTGAGCCACCCAGTCGCCCCTATATTGAGGTAAATTCTATCCTTCATTACCTTCTTTCACATTCTGGAACAAACAATTTTGACAACTAAAATACTCCTCTCTTTGATAAACAAAACCACATCTTAGATATAGTTCTTTGTCATGATTATTCCTACTGTAGTCTCAACCATACATATAGACCAAAATTTTTAATCAAAGTTACTATTCTTTCAGAGGGAAACTGGAGAGTGATCATTACTTGTCATATATAAGCATGCTGGCAGACCAACAAAGTTTACACAACTACATTTTAAATCTCCACAGCAAAAACCATACCTTTCACACCTTTGTAGATGACAAAATTCATGTTCATTAAAATGACCCAAAAATATAACCACTTTATTACTGTTAAAATTAAAAGCAAAGATGTCCATGATAACTGGCAATGTTTCACTATTCTGTTTTTCTTAGAAAGTATGCAGATCTCAAGATTTTTATTAATATTTCATATTAGTCCAAGTTTAAAATTAATAAATATCTTGCAAA
>NC_043712.1:54296819-54297823 GCF_006229205.1 Suricata suricatta | reverse complement strand
GTAGACTATCTGCTGTCAGTACAGAGCCCACTTCAGACCCTCTGTTCTCCTCCCACCCCCAACCCTTCTCCTGCTCATGCTCTCTTTGAAATTAAACATTAAAAAAAAAAACATGCAGATTATTTACAGTGTTGCACTGTAAATACATTTTGTCTTCCTTATGAATTTCTTAGTAACATTTTCTTTTCTCTAGTTGATTTTTATTGTAAAATTACAGTATATGATACAATACAAAATATGTCAATTATTTATGTTATCAACAAGGCTTCTGCTTGATAGGAAGCTATGAGTAGTTAGGTTTGGGAGAGTAAAAATGTACACATGAATTTTCATCTGCACAGGTGTCAGCACCCCAAACCCCCACACTGTTCAGGGATCAAGTATGTAAGTTTGTTCTCAATACTAACAAAAGCAAGGAAAAGATATTTAGTTATTTATAACCGAAAATTACCAAACCAATGGATGGCTAAAGATTCATTTGGATTCTGCCATAAGCATGCTTCTGAGTTAGCATTATCCACGAGGAATGTTTTTATTTATTCACTTCTTTTTTCTCCCTTTAAAAGGTCAGTATATTCAGTGGATTAGAGTTCAGTTTCTTCATTTCCCTGAAATTCTGGAAATACTAAATTTTTGCAAATATTAGCCTCTATATTTAGAAAAGTCTCCTTTTTCTTGAGGGACACTTTGTAACTCATCAATAGACTCTAGAAATAGGAAAATATTTTATTTTCCTATCAATGAGCAGTAAAAGGTTTTTCTCAGTTAAATGCAGAGACTCTATCAGGACATGAAATTTCAATTCTGCCACCTCAGGCACAGGGCACTTTTTAGAAAACGCAGAACACACATTCTCAAAGGGTTATCATTCTATTCAGTGTATATGCGATATCTTGTACATGGATTTGAGTACATTAGTAGATGAACAGTATAGACCAACTAACCATATTCTGTGTTGTCTCTCATCTTCATCCAACAGAGAATAGATTCACATCTTCCTAATA
>NC_043712.1:54289576-54296719 GCF_006229205.1 Suricata suricatta | reverse complement strand
GTCTATGGATAAATTCATCAAAATCATTATTTACTTATGGTATTGTTGATTTATACCATTTTCCTTTGATTCTTTCTTCAAATTTTCATCTCTATGCTTACATCACCCTCCTGTTCTTCCATGTTGTCTACTTTTTTCAGTAGATCCCTTAGCATATTAATCATAGTTCTTTTAAATTTCCAGTCTAGTAATCCCCAAATCTGTATCATATATGAGTCTGTTCCTGATACTTTCTTTGTCTCTTCAGACTTTGGTTTTGCTTTTTGGCATGCCTTGAAATCTTTGTTGAAAGTTGGATATGATGTAAAGGAACTAGAAGACATAGGCCTTCAGTGTGAGACTTTATATTTGTCTGACAAGGAGTTAGACTGTCTATTTGCTGTAGCAGTAGGTGTCAGGTTTAAAATTTCCTCTAGTGTCTTTGTCTTTGTCTATTCTCTTTGGGTTTTCCTGGAGACTCTGAAATAAAATCTGAGACCTGTGATACTTTTAGCTGAAATCCCCCGTTAGTACCCAGGAGACTTTTGGCATGGTGGTGGGTTGTAGGGACACAGTAGCCTTCTGTAGTCCATGATAGATCTCAGAATTAGTGAGACCGAATTGGATGTTTCCCTTCCCCTATATTGGTTAAATTCTGATAACAGTCCAGTACATTAGGCTCTGGTAAAATAGTTTCCTTTGAGGACAGGCCATGCTAAGGAGAACAGAGGGCTCTGGGCATATTTCAAAATGATAACTTGTCCTCTCCCCTCTCCAGAAGCATAGGGGATAGTGGGGACCTGGTAGGGCTCCTGGAGGTGACACTCATGAACATGTGGGGTTCCCCCTGAAATTGGGCCTCTTGGCATTTTTAACTCTCAATATAATCTACACTGAACCTCCAAAAATTCTTCAGGTAGAGTTTAAAGTGTTTCTATTGATAACAGTTCTACCTGGGGCCTTCTGCTTCTGGACTTATGCTCTTAGTAAGCAATGGATTTCTACATCTACTTATTTATCTCCCAGGGGCAGCGGTTTGCCATATGATCTCAGTTCTCTGATGAATCTAAGAAGAGTTGTTGACTTCCAGTTTGTTAAACTCTGCTTTTTGTTTTGTTTTGTTTTGTTTTTGAGAGAGAGAGAGAGCATACATGTAGACAAGCACGCATGCACAAGAGAGGGAGAGGGCAGAGAGAGAATCCCAAGCAGTCTCCATGCTCAGTGAGCAGCTCAAGGGGGAACTCAATCCCACTACCCTAGGATCATGACCTAAACGTAAATCTAGAGTTGGAAGTTCAACTGACAGAACCACCCAGGAGCCCCATCACTCCTATCTCCACAACGAAAACAAAGCTGGGGTGGCTCAGTTGGTTGAAGGCCCCACTCTTGATTTAGGCTCAGATTATGATACCAGTGTCTTGAAATCATGCCCCACATTGGGCTCCCAACTGGGCATGGAACCTGCTTGGGATTCTCTCTCTCTCTCTACTCCCCCTTCCCTGCTTGCTTTCTGTCTCTCTGTCTCAAATTTTAAAAAAATAAAAAAGGAGTGATAATTGCCATGCACTTTACATGTGAGGCTGGAACAATATGGAGAAAAATAATTAGCTTCATTACACATTTGTTGTAATAATAACATTACATTTATTAGATAAATTACTATGTAAGGCCATGGCACATAGAAAGCATTCAATAAATGACAGATGTATTTGGTAATATTCTTAAAGCTAATTAAACAAGACAAATGAGACAAAACACATCACTAGACAAGATAGTCAATGTTTTATCAGCAAATGTTGACATATGGCAGGTGTTTGTCAGTGGCTACTCTTCAGGGTGTGAGATCACTGCTCTAACTAATATCATCTGGAAAGTCCCACCCAAACTTTCCCAAGGGAAAACTGTCAGTGTTTAGGCATCACATACAAAACAAAATTGATCCTCAGCATCATGAAGTGAAACATTTCAAATATTACCAAATTATCAACATTAGTTAAAAATGAATGATTGTAACAAAATGCCAGTATCTCAGTTACATTTCCCATGCAAAAGGACCATTCTAGGAAAGGCTTTTTGTAAAGAAAATGGGTTAACATGTGAAAAACAAATCTGGCTCATAGGAGGCAGTAAATAATGCAACTTTTATCTTTATCCTAATCTCAGTCCCCTTTTCCCTAGTGAGGCCAGACAGAAGGGGATTAAATGGAGAATTATGAAAAGCAAGATTACAATTTGGTAGATTCTTCAGTATTGAAAATTCAGTGATGTCAGCTCCATTAATCTCTTACTATATTCTAAACTCTTAAAAATTTATTTGAACACTATTATCTAAGGTTAGTTGATTATCTTATCATTGTATACCCTACTTTCTGTGGCCCTTATATGGACTATAGGGGTTCTTAGGTGGCTCAATTGGTTAAGCATCTGACTCTTGATTTCAACTTGAGTCATGATCTCATGGTTTGTGAGTTCGAGTTCCACATCAGGCTCTGTACTGACAGTGCAGAGCCTGCTTGGGATTCATTCTCTCTCTCTCCCCGACACCCCTCCTCTCTCTGCCTCTCCCCCATTCATGCCTTCTCTTTCTCAAAATAAATAAATTTTAAAAAATTATAGAGAACATATTTATTGTATTTAATTATTTGATTTTTAAAATGTTTATACATTGAGAGAGAGAGAGAGAGAGAAAGAGAGAGCGAGAGAGAGAGAGAGACCATGAGTTGGGGAGGGGCAGAGTGAGAGAGGGATGCAGAATCTGAAGCAGGCTCCAGACTCTGAGCTGTCAGCACAGAGCCCAACATGGGGCTCCAACTCATGAACCACAAGATAATGACCTGAGCTGAAGTCAGACACTTAACCAACTGAGCCACCCAGGTGCTCCTAGGGAATATAGTTATAAGTGACCTTCACTGAAAATATCCTGTGTCAGATACTAGAGGTATCATCTGTTGTTTCTCCTTTAGGGTAATACACTACCATTTCATATAGGAAAAACAGTAATGCTGTGGGAGATGCAAATTGCCCCCACTTGAAGAACTTTATATCCTTGAACATTTTCTGTCTCCATCAATATTTAACTATCCTATTTTTTTTTTTACTTTTATTCAGACTGTACAACAGTTAATCAGTAGAGTAGCATTCCATGGGCACTATAGTCCAGCATCCATCACCCAAGATTATCCACAAGTAGAAACATCTCTGGCCTTTTGCCACTCAAAGTCTCCATATATCATCAGCCCTAGTTATTGGTTATTCGTGCTGAATGACAGATACCTCCAAACGTAGCAATGTAAACAACAGCCATGTTCTAGGTCATGACTTCTGTGAGTCAGAAGCCTGGGCACAGATCAACTGAGTGTCTCTGGATCAGAGTCTCTACACAAGTTTGAAGTCAACATGTTGACCAGGGCTGTGGTCATCTCAAGGCTCAACTCAGGGAAGGGTCTGCTTCTAGCCTCACTCATACAGCCAGTAGCATTTGGCAAGCCTAGGTCTTGCTAACTGCTGTCCAGTGGTATCAGTTCCTTATCATGTAGATCTCACAATAGGACAGTTCACAGCCTGGCAGATGGTCAGCCTCAGAGCAAGTAATAGAGTAAACCCGAGACAGAAACCACAGTCTGTAACCTTTTCTCAGAAGAGATATCACATCATTTTTGCTATATTCCATTCCATAGAAACAAGTTAATAGGCCCAGTCCACACTCAAGGGCAGGGAACTACATGAGGGTGTGGATACCAGGAGGGGTTCCTGGGAGTTCTCTGAGAACCTGCCCTGCCAGGCTTTCCTGGCATCAGCCCGGGATGCATTAGAAATTCTTGATCACGGAACTAGTGAATAGAATCGGAATTTTAACAAGACTCTGAGGTGATGCATATGCATGTAAAGGTTGAAAAGCACTCCTCTAGGGAGCAAGGCACCTGCCCTTTATTCTGTCACAGAGGCTTATTTCCCCACTTAATGTGACTTACCAGTTGATGTTACTTCCCAAGGAGTGCACAGATCAGTTTTCCTCATGACTCAGTTCTCCTGTCCCCACAAAAAAGGAAAAAAGGGAAGGTTATAGAAATACCACTGTGCTGCAGACAGATTAGAAAGAGAATTGGGAGACTGGGGAAGAAATGGGCATAAGGATTATGTTGAACAGATTGAACACCAGCATCAAGAAATCACCAACAGATAAGATTAAGCATCTAGGTAAGGATGGATGTATGAAACAAAGTAAAAAAAAAAAAAAGCCTATAGTAATTTCCTCAAAAACTCTTAAATGCATTGCTAAATAACTCTGCATTAAAAATGCTGTTTATAATGGTGTCCCATTAGTAACTGATTCAGCTCAGTTCTACATGATTATTTTTATCAAGATAGAGAAGTGTGCAGCATATTTTGGAAATATAGCCATTAAAATTATAATATAAAATGCAAATGCTTACATGATTTTTAGATATCTCGATTCTCTTTCCAAGTATATTTCGTGTCTCAGTAACGCTTAAATAATAATCTATATTTGATATTTGAAATCTTTGCATAGAAAACACTAATAACATTGGGATAAATATTAAATTTTCCTCAAATTATATTTAATGGAAGGATAAAATGACATTAAGTTTTTAATCCTGTATAAAAGCCCTTAGGAGAGAAATGAAAAGTCTCTAATCTACTTATCATAAAATGCAGTAGGTTAGGCAAAGCCTTTACTCTTTCTGTACCTTTAATTCAACAGCAAAAAATAATCTGAATCACTGAATTTTACTTCTGAAACCAATACTGCACTGTATGTTAACTAAAATTTAATTTAAAAATAAAATAAAATCATAAAATAAAAATGAGTAGAGAAATATAGCCAGTTTTCGAAAGAAGATATATAGATGGTCAAAGGTATATGAAAAGATGCTCAATATCACTAATCATCAGAGAAATGCAAATAAAAATTCTAAAGAGATATTACCTCATACCTGGTTAGATGGCTGTTATCAAAAAGAAAATAAATAATAAGTGTTGGCAAGGATGTAGATAAAAGGGAACCCTGTGCACTTTTGGTGGGAATCTAAATTGGTGAAGCCACTATGGAAAACAATATGGAGGTTTCCTAAAAAATGAAAAATTATGTCACATCTGTGTATATATTTGAAACAGACACAATCACTATATCTAAGAGATATCAGCACTCCTTTTGTTCAGCGCACCGTTATTTACAATAGCCAAGCCATGGAAACAACCTAAGTGTCCATCACTGGATGGATACACACACACACACACACACACACACACACACACACACTCAGCCATAAAAAGAAGGAAATTCTGCCATTTGTGACAGCGTGGATTCAGGGCATTGCACTAAGTGCAATGGAGAAAGACAAACAGTGTATGATCTCACTTGTATGTGGAATCTAAAAAACTTATAAATTTGGAGAAGAGCTTGGTGGTAGCCAGAGGCAGAGGGTGGGGGATGGTTGGAATGTGTGAAAGTGTTCAAAACAGACAAAGTTCCAGTTACAAGGTAAACACATCCTAAGGATGTCATCTACAGCATGGTGACCAAAGTTAACAATACTGCATTGTATAGTTGAAAGTTACTAAGAAAAAAGATCTTAAAAGTTCTCATTGCAAGAAAGATAATTTGTAAGTATGCAAGGGGATGAAAGATATTTTATTGTGGTAGTTATTTCATAGTATGTACATATACCAAATCATCATGTTGTACACTTAAAGCTGACACAATGTTATATGTCAACCATATCTCAAAAACCTTAAGTTATGCATAGAAACCTACAATTGAGAAGTTATATGAAAAACAAAGATTATAAATGCTCAAAACCCATCACTTTCTCATTATCTTACTATTAATTTTCTTGAGATCACTTAAATTATTTACTGTACCCACAGGGTGAAAATATCACTTAATGCTATGCTACTAAGCACCTCTTCTCAGCCTCCTGCTTAGCAGCATCACATTGGTAGCTTGAAATTAGCTATGGTTGGGGTATTGACAGCACAGAAATTAGAAAACACTATAAATCAGAACTTGATTTTTGTTTTGTTGACTGTCTTTAAGATAGCGATGGAGAAAATGTGAATATAGCAGATTAAATTTAGAAGTGTGTCATGTCCTTGACTATTACATTATCAAGAGCACATAAAATTGGGAAATATTAAAAAAACTATTGTCTGAGTCTGTAATTATCACTAATAAACCTCTAGAGTTCTGACCTAACTAGTGTTGAACCAAGTAACTAGTACTGAAGCAGAAACAGGTTCCCTTTAATGAATGTAATTTGCGCTAGGGTGACAAATTATTTAAAAGTGGATCATATAGGGTATTTGGGTGGCTCAGTCAGCGAAGCATCCAACTCTTGATTTTGGCTCAGGTCATGATCTCATGGTTCATGAGTTCAAGCCACACACTGGGTCCTGCACTGACAGTGCAGATTCTCTCTCTCTCTCTCTCCCTCTTTCTCTCTGTGCTCTCTCTCTCTCTCTCTCTCTCAAAATAAATAAATAAACTTTTAAAAAAGTAGATCACAGAGATTAATGACAAAAATGATTGAGAAAAGAGTAGATTGGAGTCAACTCTTTGTTAAATTATGGTTGAACTGCCCCGATAGATTGCTGCACATATAAGAATGCAGCAAAAATCAACAAAGAATATTTTCTGAGAGCCAATTAGCTATATAATATGTACAGTAAAAGGTGATGCATATTTTGGTATTATGTATAAATTGTGTGCTACACGTCTGGTATAGCAGCATGATTCCTAGGGGGGGGGGGGTTCCCAGGGAGCCGGTTGTTACACATTTAACAGCCCTCCACCCTGCATCCTTCTTCCTTCCCACGGTGAGCAGGCCGACTCCATATCACAGGAGCACATCATTATAGCCTCGTCTTCCACGTAAAAATACCATTTTAAGTTCAAAGTTGGAAAAATGCACATGGAGAAAGAATATCTATTATAACTTAGTGGGAACACTTCTTGTGTGGTCCTTGTTCTCATTATATGTGCTTCTCTGCTACAGATAGATGTCTGAGTCCATGTTTTTCTTAAATCATCCCAAATGTGGAGCACCTGGGTGGCTCAGTCGGTTAAGTGTCCAACTTTGGCTCAGGTCATCATCTCGAGGATCATGGGTTGGAACCCCGCATCGGGCTCTGTGCTGACAGCTC
>NC_043712.1:54288025-54289476 GCF_006229205.1 Suricata suricatta | reverse complement strand
CTGATAAGGAGATTAAAATTCACAAAGAGCTCAAACTCTAGTGTTTACTAGCTAAAGCTTTGGCTGGAACTGTAGATTAGCAAAATTGATGGTCCTGACTCCTCCATAGCCCACATACTTTTCTCCTAGCAGAAACAACTTAGTAATCAAATGGCCACAGGAATGACAAAAGAATCCAAGATGTCAAAATGGAGGGAAATCCTGACCTGATCTGATCTGCAGATCCTTTGTGTCAAGTAACATCACATAAAAAACCTCCATGGGAAAAGCAGACAGAAGTGCTAGGTGGTTCCTCAGTTGAATTAAATCTTCAACACCGGCAGAAATGATCTTTGTTCACAGACTGCTTTATCACCTCATCGAGGCCAGTGACTCATTGGCTGAGAATAGGACCTCATCATTTTCCCTCATGAACACAGAGGCTAAGGCCTGGTGTGCCCAGGCACTTCACCCAAAGCTCACACAAGTAGACAGACCATAGGGGTCCTCACAGACGAGCACAAAAGAAGTTGACTTGTTTAGCAACTCCCTGGTTCACTGCAAATTTGACCACAATCTCTCCTTCTTGGATTCCATTATGCTAATTCATAACATTTGTAGTATTTCAGTATTAGAATGATGGCCTGGGAGAAAACACATATCTGGAAAGTTTATTATTAAGAATATTTTTTGCTGTTGTGGTGCCTAGGTGGCTCAGTCAGTTAAGAGCCCAATTCTTGGGTTTAGCTTAGGTCCTGATCTCAAGTTCGTGAGTTTGAGCTAAATTGGGCTCTGCAGTAAGTGCACAGCCTTCTTTGGAATTCTGTCTCCCTCTCTTGGCCCCTACTCAGATCAGGCATGCTCCTCGCTTGTGCGCTCTTGCGCTCTCTCTCTCTCTCTCTCTCTCTCGCTCGCTCTCTCTCTCTCTCCCTCCCTCCGTCCCTCTCTCTCAAAATAAGTAAACATTTAAAAAAGGCTATTTGCTCTTTCAGGGTCTCTCGTTTCAAGTTCTGCTGTGTACCCAGTTCACTACTGGTCCAAAAATGATATGAAATTTCAGCATTCACCCCATCTAGAGAGCTATGTTACAATCCTAAAGCATGAGAGACTTCAGTTAAGTCTGAGCTACATTGCAATAACCACAAGGACCAGAGTGGGGGAACGAGGGAGAAAAAAAGAGGGAATGATTTCACATCTTTTTGGATCAATCTGTGCAAACCTTTTCTTCTTTCTCTTTCTCTTTCTTTTCTTCCTTCCTTCCTTTTTTTCTTTTCTTTTCCTTCCTTCCTTCCTTCCTTCCTTCCTTCCTTCCTTCCTTCCTTTTTCTTTCTTTCTTTCTTTCTTTCTTTCTTTCTTTCTTTCTTTCTTTCTTTCTTCTTTCTTTCTTTTTCTTTCCTTTCTTTCCTTTCTTTTGTAAATGCCCTATTTGTTCCCTTTGTTTAACTCATTTCATCAAGTATTTACACAATACC
>NC_043712.1:54254113-54287925 GCF_006229205.1 Suricata suricatta | reverse complement strand
CTGTAGATTAGCAAAATTGATGGTCCTGACTCCTCCATAGCCCACATACTTTTCTCCTAGCAGAAACAACTTAGTAATCAAATGGCCACAGGAATGACAAAAGAATCCAAGATGTCAAAATGGAGGGAAACCCTGACCTGATCTGATCTGCAGATCCTTTGTGTCAAGTAACATCACATAAAACACCTCCATGGGAAAAGCAGACAGAAGTGCTAGGTGGTTCCTCAGTTGAATTAAATCTTCAACACTGGCAGAAATGATCTTTGTTCACAGACTGCTTTATCACCTCATCGAGGCCAGTGATTCATTGGAGCTGAGAATAGGACCTCATCATTTTCCCTCATGAACACAGAGGCTGAGGCCTGGTGTGCCCAGGCACTTCACCCAAAGCTCACACAAGTAGACAGACCATAGGGGTCCTCACAGACGAGCACAAAAGAAGTTGACTTGTTTAGCAACTCCCTGGTTCACTGCAAATTTGACCACAATCTCTCCTTCTTGGATTCCATTATGCTAATTCATAACATTTGTAGTATTTCAGTATTAGAATGATGGCCTGGGAGAAAACACATATCTGGAAAGTTTGTTATTAAGAATATTTTTTGCTGTTGTGGTGCCTAGGTGGCTCAGTCAGTTAAGAGCCCAATTCTTGGGTTTAGCTCAGGTCCTGATCTCAAGTTCGTGAGTTTGAGCTAAATTGGGCTCTGCACTAAGTGCACAGCCTTCTTTGGAATTCTGTCTCCCTCTCTTGGCCCCTACTCTGATCAGGCATGCTCCTCACTTGTGCGCTCTTGCGCGCTCTCTCTCTCTCTCGCTCGCTCTCTCTCTCTCTCTCTCTCTCTCCCTCTCTCTCTCCCTCCCTCCATCCCTCTCTCTCAAAATAAGTAAACATTTAAAAAAGGCTATTTGCTCTTTCAGGGTCTCTCGTTTCAAGTTCTGCTGTGTACCCAGTTCACTACTGGTCCAAAAATGATATGAAATTTCAGCATTCACCCCATCTAGAGAGCTATGTTACAATCCTAAAGCATGAGAGACTTCAGTTAAGTCTGAGCTACAGTGCAACAACCACAAGGACCAGAGTGGGGGAAAGAGGGAGAAAAAAAAGAGGGAATGATTTCACATCTTTTTGGATCAATCTGTGCAAACCTTTTCTTCTTTCTCTTTCTCTTTCTCTTTCTTTTCTTCCTTCCTTTCTTTTTTCTTTTCTTCCTTCCTTCCTTCCTTCCTTTTTCTTTTTCTTTCTTTCTTTCTTTCTTTCTTTCTTTCTTTCTTTCTTTCTTTCTTTCTTCTTTCTTTCTTTCTTTCTTTTTCTTTCCTTTCTTTCCTTCCTTTTGTAAATGCCCTATTTGTTCCCTTTGTTTAACTCATTTCATCAAGTATTTACACAATACCTGTGCTGTGCGAGTACCAGTTATCACATTAGAACAAACAGAATTATGTTTGGAGTGTGATTCCACTCCAAAGTCCACTTCCTTTCAGAGATACTATCTCATAATCTGTACATTTTAGCCAGAAACACTAGTTTCCTTGTGCCAGGTACTCAGTGTTTGCATCCTGTGAATGAATCCAAATGGAATTGCACACTGGGAATGCTTCAGTACTAAAATGCTCTTTCTAGAAGTTGCCTCTCTCCTTCCTCTCCAGTCCCATATCTGTGACCCACCGCAAAACCTAAGGGAGGGGTGTTCTTGACAGATGGTCCAATCTGAAGCAATAGTTCAGTCCTTGAATAAATACCAGTCAGGGACCTGCTATGTGCCAAGCACTCTTGCAGGTCTTAGGCACAGAGTGGTGACCAGAATAGACCAAATTCCCTGCACTCTGTGGTGCTTACATGCTCATCGGGAAAACAGAAAATAAATAATAAGCAGGATGATTTCAACTAGCCATCTCTTTTGTGAAAAGAACACAAAAACCATAGAAAAGTAGTATTAAACTCAGCATGGAGATTGGATGCTATGATAGATCAGGAAAGAGTTCTCCAAGGGGAATGTAAGCCCAGACCATGACCAGGGCCTCCCAACTCTCTATATTCTTAAAGTTAATGGACCTTTTTAAGATCTCAGGTGAAAGAGCAGTTTCATCCCAATGGGCCAGGCTACTGTCTCCTTAATAGATGGCCAGACTTCCTAAAGAGGGACATGAGTAACAGAGAGGAAAGGCAGAGTAGCTACCAGAGACAGAAGCAACATTGTGATTTAGTTCCATGACAAATTGCTCAGACTTTCAAGGTTCATTTGCAACAGTATAACCACACCTTAGTTCCAGGAGAAAGCGGTGGGAAGCAGCCTGGAGCTCTAGGTAATGGGCAGGGAGCCATGTGAACCGGCTGGCCCAGCACCCTGACAGTGGACAGCTGTTTACTCTCTCACCAGGAGGACAGAGGTAGAAGTTAAGTCTGTAATCATTATCAGCCAGATCAGCGCGTTCTAACTGGCTTGCTTTCGTCATTTTTCCCCCAGCCATGGTTCAATGGCCTGTGAATGTTTACCTTCAGTAGATTTTTTTTAAATAAATCATTTCATGGTCAAAGGAAGCTTTTGTTACTTCATAGTCTACTCCTCTCTGTGGAGTAGACATTGTGTTGCTCAGTGAAATTGAAAAATTTGTATTTGATGCAGCCATTGTGTGACTCACACCAAAATTGCTGGAAAAAGTTTATCCTGAGTATGCTTTAACCCCAGAGTGACGCATTATTTGGGAATGTGCATTAATAACACCTTAAGGGCTGAACTTTCACAGATCTAAAATTATGCCTATTTTTTTAATTTTATTTATTTATTAGGAGGGGGTAGAGAGAGAGGGAGAGAACGAGAGAGAATGAATCCCAACCAGGCTCTGCATTCTGTCAGCACCAAACTCAACTCAGGGCTCAATCCCATGAACCTTGAGATCATGACCTGAGCCAAAATCAAGAGTCAGACATATAATTGGCTGAGCCACCCAGGGAACTATTTATTTAAAAAAAAAAAAATTATGCCTCTTTGAAAAGAAAAAAAAGTCAATCAGTGCTTAGTTCAGACCTTAAGATATGGAAAAATAGTAAGACATTTCTTACTTGGGCCACTGAGGAGGCTGGAATCAGCAAGTAGTGCTTAATAGAAGAAGAGGACTTCAGGAATGGGGAGGATTTGAAGAGAAAGAGAAGTTTTTCAAGTGAGGGGACTAATAGAGAACACACCCACAGCTGGACAAGGACCAGAACGTTTTCATGCAACAGGGTGGGGCTGTGAACAAATGCAGCTGTGGTTCATTTGGAGTGCTGACGGGAAATGGTCCCATTTATACTGCACCATGCCCACAATGGGCACAGCACGTTTTATCAGCTACAGATGCCTAACAGAAGAATTTTGTAAGACTTTGGCTCATATTGATTTTCTAGGGTCCTCAGTGGACAAATTGTTGCTATATAAATACCCTTTGTATTTCTATAACCTGAACAGTATCCTGATGGCTATGGGCTGTGTGGGTAAATGTGAACATAAAGACTGCCAGAAAGCCTCCTTCCTCAGCACAACATCACTGCAAGGTCACTGAGACAGTAATGTCCCTGAAACACTAAGACAAACAGGAAAGCTTCTCAAAACTTACTAAGTTAACATTCTTCTGGTCATGGACACCTCAGAGATGAATGATTGTCAATGTTACCTTCTACACAGTTTGTTTTGGTACTTTTCTAAGAGAAGATAAGGAAGTTACCCCAGTCACTTTATGTAACATCCTAGCAAAAGTAAGAGTTTAAAATCATACTTTATAATTTTTTTAATATTTATACATACATACTGGTAATCTTACATCTTTGAAGTCATTGGTAGACATTCCATCTCTCCTAGTCTTTGTTCACTACAACTCAATCCAAAGTTCACCTTCAGTTATGGATTAACTCCTAACCAGGAAGTACGTTTATAATATGAATGCATACATTTGAAGACAATAGGCTCCTTTCTCCCTCAAGACTTGAGTCACTCACGACTGAATGCCTTTAGTAATTCTAGAAACCCACAATCCGAATTAGCCTTGGATCTTAAAGGAAGAGTTAGCGAGGCCCAGTCTCTTGGATTGAAGCCGCCAAATGGAAACAAGCAAAACAAAACCAGAAATCCATTTCAAACCATAATGAAGGTGACCAGGACCTCTGGTGGCCAAATATATTCCTGACTCCTACTCAAGGCACTGGAATCTATATAGGAGCCCTGTCTCTTCACTTACAACTAGAATAGGGGCAATCATGAGAGTTCTTACAGCCTACCTCTCTCCATAGTCCACAGAACCCGACACACTCTTGATGTTAGCAAATGTCCTAATTTAACTGTAGAACCTACAAAGAAATTCTGCTTTGTGCTGTGAAGACAGATTTCTTTGAAGTAATTTAGGACTACGCACCTAGAAGGTACTGAGGGAAGTTTCCTATACCAGTTTTGAGCGGGGCAAATAACCAGATCTGTAGACGACATCTGTATGCTTCATCTTGTAAAGTGAAACAGCCTAGTGTATTGGCATCCTTTTGTATTCAAGAAATATTAGAGCAACATGTTCTTAAAAATAAAAGCATTCATTAGTAGTGTATATTTATCAATGTAGCTATAAAGAGTGCAGACCTTTTCCGTACTCTTAACTCTTTTCTGTAGATTTCAACTTCTTCATCTAAATAATGGGGATAAAAATAATAGTATCTGTAGTAAAGGGTTGCTGTAGTGTAATGAAGGTTGGACTTTGCATAATGAAGTCTGGTATATTATCACTTAAAAACCAGGAGCTGCTACAATGATGGTGATTCCTTAATTTCTTCCCATTTCTCTTCTCCCCACCTCACAGTGTCTACATATATATATTTCCAAGTAAACATGGATAAGTGATTAGTCTGGCCAGAGAGAGGATGTGTTTCTTAGCAAAGAACCTGAAATTCAAAATGGTATTTCCAGGCAACTTAGTTAGGGCCAGGGATGCACTGGAAGTTTTACAGTCCCCTTTGGAGCCCGATACATCTGGCAGGAAGTGAGTTATTTGATTATGACTTTTGCCATCAGCCAGCAGATTTCAAAAGGTCCTGAGATCAAGTGAATTTATATTCTATTCTGTGCATTTCAAGTTACAGACCACAGAAGACAGAATCCAAATGAATTTTGGGTTTTTCAAAAATGGAGACTGACTGGCATGTCTTTCCTCTCCCCCTCCCTCCCCACAGGTCAACCTCAGAGCCACAGATGTGAGACTCATGCGCCAGTTGCTTGTTATCAATGAGAACATTGAGTCCATCAAGTGGATGATTGACGAGAAAGCCACCACTACCAGCCGAGGAAGCAGTCTCAGCGGCAGCCTATGCAGTTTATTGGAGAGTCAGAGCACCTCCTTACGTGGCAGCTACGAGAGCCTACATGATGGCAGTGATGGGCTGGACGGCATCTCCGTGGGGAGCTTTCTGGACACTTTGGCAGATGATGTCCCAGGCCATCAGACCCCCTCAGACTTGGACCAGTTCAGTGACAGCTCCATCATAGAGGACTCACAAGCACTGCACAAGCACCCCAAACTGGATTCTGAATACTACTGCTTTGGCTAATGACCCAGGTTTTTGCATGGGATTGGTGTGCAATTAACTTGTATTTATCCTTCTTCTCTGCTGCTATATTTTTGGTGTGATTTTTTTTATATGACAACCTTTTTTAAAAAAGCTTATTTTGAAACTGCTTGATGATAATTCTGTTGCTCCTAATATTTCTCATCTGGACTGATTGATCTTTCTCTCATACATCTCTATTTTTATTTATTACAATGATTTTTTCTCCCTTCTTTACAGTGGCACAAATAAAGTAAGGGGAAAAAGAATAAGCAATAATTATGTTTTTGCTTTTGTTTTCAGAGCAAGGGGTCAGGGATTACCAAAAAAAAAAAATATCTTTGCTAAATTTTACAATAAACCAAAGTCTGATAGAAGTTAATTTTGTTGTTTGTATGCTTAAATGATTCGAAGTTGCACTTTCCAGAACTTACTGAGATTTATTAGAGTTTGTATAGTAGGTTGTATAAAGAGTTAAAATGAACTTAGGCATTATTTCTAGGCAAAAACTTCCTAGTATAAAATAAACATTATAGCTAGTCACACACTTCTACGTGACAATTATTTGGAAGCCACAACTATATTCAATCTGCTCATTTCAACTTTGAATTCATATTTCAGATTGCACTTTTTTCATTAGTAGCTATAACACAAACTATATAGGCTTACTTGTGTGATAATATATATGAATCTCCCAAATTTCAAAGAATCATTGAGGTTAGGTACATGAAGGTGATTAGAAGTTTAGGTTTTCTAAATTGTATTTTGAGATTTTCTTGACATTTGTTTGTAGGTGTTTTGCAATTCTGATATGATATACAAACACATAAATCACATGGATGGATGGATGTATGGATGAGCGGATGGATGGATGGAGTGGGAATTAGAATCACTATTCATTTCTGAGGTCTAATATATCTTTTCATCCTGGAATAAATAATCTCTTAGTTTTCTAAAATGACATATGAAAATATAACTCATGTAGTAAACAAACATTTCATTTTGGTGTGATTTTATGAATCCTCCGTATTTCTTTTACCTTTATGATTCCTAGTGAATTAATTTATTGAGATTTCAAATTGTTCTTTGTAAATATGTTTCTGCACTAAACACCTTGCAATATGAATCAAAAAGTCTTCCTATTTATAACTGAAAAATGTCCATACTTACAAAATGGTTTCCCCCAAATTTCCTTTGTTGCTATATACCTATTACACTCTTGTCAATGTATTGTTTGTTTTTAGAACATATGTTATTCCATTTCCAATTAAAATATATAGGGTATATATTTTACACCAGTCTTTTTTCATAAATTGCTTTATATAATCCACATCACAATAATCTCATGATTTGAGACTTATCTCTCTTCTATATTTGAGGAAACTGAGGCACATGGAAGGTAGGTAGCTGGATCAAATCACCCAGTAAGTATTAAGACTTAGATTTGAACTTGGGTCTCTCTTATCCATAACAATAACAATAATATATCCATAATAAAGCATGGATAAAAAAGCAAATATAAACCCATTACCAAAAATAAAGACCAATATTTTCCTTCCAATTGGTGAGAATTCACATTTCCCAACACAGAGCTTTCTAGGCCCTTTCCTGAATTCACATGTCCAGAGTCAGTTTTGTGCCTACAGGTGAATTGGGGATTTGACATGACAACTGGTACTAATATATTTCCCCCTTCCTGCTTATTTTTACTTTCAACTTAGTAAAGGCTGCTTGGTTGGTTACTTTGTTTGGTTTTAACCTGGAATTAAATCAAGCCATTTTTAGCAGAGTTTATTTACCAAATTAACATCCAAGGATATTCATTATGACCTACCAGAGAAATATCCTTAGAACCGAGGCTGATGAGTTCAAGCAGAAGGTAATGAAATATGTAACCATATATCCCCAGCACTGCAAGGAGAACACCTCAATAGGAGGGAAAGAGGCAGACAGCAAGCATACAAGAGGCATCCAGGGAAAATGCTCACCCCATCACAACCCAACATTTGACTAGAACAAGCCAGGTACATGAACAATGATTTCTGTCCTCTGATAATAACTGTAGATTGTAAATCCAATGTGGCAAATTTCTTTCACATTCTCCCTTTCCTAATTAGTTTCCCCTGCTGTTTGTCAATTCCATGCCCTCTATGTGTGTCCCATCTGTGGAAAGGAAATGATAGAAGCCAAGAGTATAATATGGGAGAACTGTGTGGAATAGTTTTTGTTTATCCATTATGCTTTAAGGGAACTGTCAAGAACATTGGCAGAATACTCGAGAGTTTTTTTGGTTTGATTAGTTTCAATACTGTATGTGCTTTATAGTTGTCCTATTGATTTTATTTTTTGCAAAATATACTAAAGTCTATAATTTATATATTATAGTCACATAAATCCAACAATGTTTTGATTGTTGATTTTACCAAGAGGAGGGGAATATACAGTTAAACAACACTAGTTACTAACATATTTATTTATCTGAAAAGAACGAATGCATTTTGAACTAAAGAATCCCCATAACTAATCTCGGACCTGGAGCATCTGATATTTGATCTCTGTCAGCATCATGAGGAAATGGGGTAAAAAGTTAAAGGAAAAATGCCTTGCAAACTATTCTTCCTGCACTGAATTGCCTTCTGGAGAAATGGAAACTGTCTTTGGCTCTATAAATGTCTCCATTTTATAGACCTATCTGTCTTATAATGAGAAGAAGATAATTGGAGGTAAAGAGCTTTAGAAACTTAAAGCTAATACATTTTAAGAGTATTTCAAGTAAAGAAATGCTAGATGACCAACTTAGAAAACTTTTTAATTAATTTTAAGTAATCTCTACATCCAACATGGGGCTCAAACTCATAACACCAAGATCAGGTCACATGCTTTACAGGCTGAGCCAGCCCAGGCATTCTGACCAGCTTAGAAGTCTTAATTAAAATTCTAAAACATCTAATAATTATACTACCATTCAGCCCCAAATTGCATAACATAAAGTTTTAAGTATTTGTCAATATTTAGAAATGCAATAAGCATTCTTTGCTGTTGGGTGAATTATAAAGGCATTTGAAGCTCCATGAATAATTTCAATCAGGCATTTAATGTATCCCTAACTCCAGTAAAACACAATCACCTCTATTGTGTCAAAAAGTGGTTATTTTGGGTCCTCATCTTACACCTCAGCAGCCAGATGACACATTAAAGTACTCCTTTCTAGAAAGACTGTCTTCATTTGGCTTCCAGGACATTATTCTCCCTTGGATCCCATCATCCCCCACTTGCCCACTTGTTGATACACTCTGTTGCTGTTTTCTATTCATATTCTTAACTTCCAAACACAAGAATACTCCTTTTCTCAATCCTGGTATCACTTCCATTCTAGAGTATCTCCCTTGGGGATTTCATCCAGATCCAGAGTTTTAAATGGCATCCATGTACTGAGATTCCCAAAAGAATATCTCTTGCCCCAGTTTCTCTCCTGAACTCAAATCTCTCTCGTTTCTCCGCCTGCATAAGATTTTGGCTTAATGTCTGATAAGGATCAATATAAGCATTTACAAAACTGGGAATTTGTTCTTATTTTGTAATCTTCTCCAGTTCAGCAACTCATGTCTCCACTCATCAAATGCTCAGCCAAATCTCTGACACCACATCCAATCCATCATGCAAATCATACAAACCCTGCCTTAAAAACATGTCCAGAATGGACTACAAATTCTTACCCCCAACTACTATTACCAAACTAATCCAGGTCACCATCACTTCTTCCTGGGTGTATTCCAATATCCCTGTCTTGTTTTCTGCTTCCACCGCTAACCTTCTCAGTTAGTATTCAACAGAGCAACCAGAATAGTCTTTTCAGACATAAGTCAGATATTTACAAGCCTCTTTTCCATCCCTGTAATGTACCTCCATCTCTCTCTCTCTCTCTCTCTCTCTCTGTGTATAATCCAAATCTTTACCACAGACTACAAAATCCTATGCATTCTGTCACCTTCCTACCTGTCTGACTTCATCTGATACCATTCTCTCCCTCTCTCATTGTAAGCCTCATTTCCAATCTTGCTATCCTTAAAAATATCAAAATCCAAGGCATGTTTCTAACTCAGAATCTTTGCACATATCTTTCATATTTCTAAAACATTCTTCTTCCAGGAACACCTGGGTGGCTCAGTCAGTTGAGCGTCCAACTTAGGCTCAGGTCATGATCTCATATCTTGTGGATTTGAGCCCCACGTTGGGCTATGTGCTGACAGCTCAGTACCTGGAGCCTGCTTCGGATTCTGTGTCTCACTCTCTCTCTGTCCCTCCTCCACTTGCACTTTCTCTCTCTCTCTCTCTCTCTCCCTCTCTCTTCCTCTCTCTCTCTCTCCTTCTGTCTCTGTCTCAAAAAATGAATAAACATTAAAAAAATTTTAAATATTCTTCTTCCAGGGACACCTGGGTGGCTCAGTTGGTTCAGCATCTGACTTTGGCTCAGGTCATGATCTCACAGTTAGTGGTTTGATCTCACAGTTAGTGGTTAGTGTCCATGTCATGGATCGTGCTCTGTGAGGACAGCTCAGAGCCTGGAGCCTGCTTCAAGTTCTGTGTGTGTGTCTCCCTCTGCCCCTTTCAGGCTCGTTCTCTCTCTCTCTCAAAAATAAAACATTAAAAAATTTTTAACATTCTTCTCCCAGATACTCATAAATCTTGTTTCCCCAGTTCTTTTTGGTCTCTAGTCAAATGTCATCCTGTCTGAGAGGACTTCTTATATAGCACACTAGCACATTCTGTCCCTATCCTGTTTTATTTTTCTTCATTTCATCACTTGATACATATTTTGGTGTGTACTTTCTGCTTCCCTGCACTAGAAGATAAGGGCTATAAGAATAAGAACTGTGTTTTGCTCACTGCCATTTCTAAATCACCTAAAAGAGTGTCTGTTACACAGCAGATACCAAATACATACTTTTTTTATTAAAGCAATTAAAAACATTTGCTCGGTGCCTTCTAGGTGCTGGGTAATGACTGTGCTAGGTTCTGATGATACAGAAAGGAGAAAGGTCTGAGTTCTGCTTTCAAGGAACTCATTTTTATCATATATTTCTCTGGAAGGAAATGTAATGCCCCACCCTGCAGTAATTTATTAAAGTGGCCATAGGAAATTAACACAAATCTTGGTAACTGGAAGTGGAATGAAATGTTACCGTAACAAATGCCTAAGAAAGTGGAAGTGGCTTTGGACTTGAGTAAAAAGTAGGAACTGGACCATTCTGAGGAGCATGATACAAAAGCCTCAGCTGATTTGAATAGACTGTTAGTAAAAAGATGGATTTTAATGACTCTGCTAATAAGGACTCTGAAGGAAGTGAGGAGCATAGGAGAAAAAAAAATCTATATTGTCTTAGAGAATATTTAAATCATCATTAAGCCGACTAATGGTAGTAAGGATAGTAAATGCACTGCTGGTAAGGGCTCAAAGGAAATGAAAAACATACTATTGGAAACTAGAAGAAAGAGAATTCATGTTATATAGTGATAGAAATTTGAGTGGAACTTTGTTCTGCAGTTACATGGAAAGCAGAATTTGAAGGTGATGGACTTGGTTTTTTTGAGGAAATTCTCAGTGCTGAAAATGCAGCTTGGTTTTTCTTGCTTCTAATAAATTGCAAGAGGGAAGAGATAAAGGGAGAAGAACTTAATGGAATAAGAACCAGGACTTCATGAAATGGGAAGTTCTCAGCTAACTAGACTGCAGAAGACTCTAAAACCACAAGATTCACTGTCAAGAGTGTTCTGTAAAGACAGCCAAGAGTGTGACTGGACAACTGTCTTCTAATGCCTCAGAAGGGACAAAAGGTCAGCATATTCAGTCACAAAGAGAGGTCTTTTTGAAGAGATTAGGCCTGTGACTCATGGATCTGCTTCATCCATTTCAAGGAAAGCCAAAACTAGAGATGAGGTTATTTAAGAAAGGCCCATGGAGGGGCTTATTTTCCAGTGGAGTGAATACATGTGAAACTCATAAAGTTTATAGTAATTTCATGCCATCAGAAACACTGCCAGTTTTGACTGCAAGGGACAGAGATATGGAAATGAAAAAAAGGCTGTAGAGCTCCCCAAATTCCATAAGCAGAAGACAGGCTGGCAAAACTATTCAGCTACAAATACATGCTATCCTTAATATTTAAAAAGAGAGGGGTCGTGGAGATGACTCCAAGGGTGAAGATTCAACCTTAGAGAAACAAGTCATAAGCCCAAAGGGCAGAGCTGAAATCTACAGAGGGTTATTCTCAGGCTTAATGTTAGTGTTTCAACTGGGACTGGAACTCTTTTTCCTTCCCTTTTCTCATTTTTTGAACTGAAATATCTATTCCTGTTTGGTATGCCTGTTCCACCACTGCATTTGGGGAACAGATAACTTGTTTCTTGACTTTCATGGGCTTCAACATGGAAAGGAATTGTGCTTTAGAATAGATTATCCCCAGAGCTTCACCCTTACCTGGTTTAGATGATTTAGATGAAGAAATGGGGGACTTTGGAGGTGTTGAGTTTTACATGAGATTTTGGACTTAAAGTTGATGTTGTATGAGTTGAGACATTTGGGAATGTTGGATGGGTGAATGTAGTCTGCACATAAGATGGACATGCATTATGGAGGGCCAAAGTCAACTTTGGTATGCAGTGCAATGCCCCCCTCCCCCAAGATAGTCATCCTAATCGAAGATCCCTCTTAATTTTTAAACCTGTGACTGTTACCTTTTGTTACCTCACTAATACACTGCCTCTAGCTAAGCTGTTCACTGCTCTAGTTCTATGTTTTTTACTACCAAAGAAAAAAGTACAAACCTGGACAAGGAGGATTTCTGGGCTAAATGATAAGAAAGTGAGTATATTAAGATTTGACAACCTGCCCACAATTTTCACAAATCATGTCTTAAGACAATTTATGTGGGACCAAACTTCCATTCCTACTGACTTAATAAGTAAACCGGATGTATGCTGTAAATATGCCTGAGCTCCTCAAAGCTAAAATGACACCACTAGCAGCCTCCACTCTGGGAGGAATCGCTGAAAGTCCTCTCTTCTGGAGAAGCACAAAAATACTTAGGAGGGTGAGCTGAATCCTATTACATGGGCCAGTCCTTTGTATGCACTATAATCGTTCCAGTACACCGAGCAAGCAGGAGATCAACCATCTTTTAAAACTAGGTATTGTCATTTCCACAAGATTATAATTTTCACTTGTTTATTTCTCCAGTTATTCTTATGGCTCCTTCAGAGTTATCAACCATCATGAAGTGTTTACCACTTGATGATCATTTGTTTGAGGAGCCTTTGAGCTTGATAAACATATTCTGTATTGTCAAAATGGATATTTAAAGCATACTTATAGTTATTAGTTTCAACAAAGGCATTTGTAACCAGTAACACTGCCTCATTTTCTCCATATTTTAAATACCGCCTGAACCACAGGCAAGAAATTAAAAATTCTCTAAAATAGTTTTAGTCATTAATATTGAAAAGTCATATTTCTTTCCCAATGGTGCATATAATCTAAGGAGAAATGAGGATAATTATAATCCAGTGTGATAGTTGCTAAATAAGAAACATGGTTCGGTGCCTGGGTGGCTCATTTAGTTGAGCAACTGGTTCTAGGCATTGGCTTACATCATGGTCTCATGGCTCATGAATTCAAGCCTCACATTTGGCTCTGTTCTGACAGTATGGAGCTTGCTTGCAGTTCTCTCTCTCTCCCGCTCTCTCTGTCCCTCCCCACTTCTCTCTCTAAAAATAAATAAAAACTTTTTTTTTAAAAAAAGCATGGTCTAATAAGGAAAGAGGCATTACTGAATTATTGCAAAATTACTGTAGGAGTGCTGACCATACTGACTCCATGTCTGACCTCCACTTTTTTTGTGATCCCTCAAGGCTACTTCTAGTGATGCATGTTCCTGGGACGCTTGGGGAGTAATAGTCATACCTTAGAAATGCCCACCCAGGGATGCCCACTAGGGTGGAGGGAAGCTTGATGTGGCTTCTCATTATAATCTATTAGAGACAACATGGTCTTTCTCCTTCCTGACACAGAAGTGGTGCCACAAGATCTATTCATAGATGAGCTGTCAATTAGGAGCACGGTCTGAGCTACATGTAAAGACTTTGATCTCACTATAATGCCCTTCTGTGTGTTCCCTGGCTCTAGAAAATCTGAAGACTAATCTCTGGACTTTGAGGAGAACAACCATGCAGTTGCCATGGATCATCTTCCACCCGAGCTGCACTCCCCGACTCCATCAATAAGTTACCCTAAATAAAACTGAAAATTGTATGGAGTCACCTGCTTTGTTTTCTGGTCTCTACTTGCCTTCTCAGTTTGCAGGATACTTTAGTGTCCCTCTCACCTTCTAACAATCAGTAAACTATATCTTTGGGAAATATTAAAACCATATGTTAGATTTATTTTAGTTATTATTTAATTATTAAGATAAACACTTTAATAAAATTATCTCTGCATGAATCTTACCACCATTTACTTATGTTCTAGTCCTGGACAATTTTCCAAAAGAATTATTTAGACAATGCTAGGCACATCTGGGTGGTTCAGTTGGTTAAGTGTCCATCTTGAGTTCAGGTCATGATCTCACTGTTTGTAAGTTTGAGCCCCACCTCAGGCTCTCTGCTGTCAGTACAGAACCTATTTCAGATACTCTGTGTCCTTCTCACTGCCCTGCTTCCACTCATGCTCACTCTCTCTCTTTCTCAAAAATAAATAAACATTTAAAAAAGATAATGCTAATAAATTGATGTCTCAAAGTTTGTTAATAGATTCCTTGCTAACATAGCAATTATTTGTTACCTATTCCAAAGGATGGAGTTATTAAACAGAACCAACATAATACAAAAGTGAATGAAAATGCCTATTTCTGTGATTAATGCCAGATACTGAATACCAGGAGCTGCATTAGATGTAATTGAGAACACTATTCTGCCGGAGGAGTCTGATGACCTTGAGTATGGTAGCAAATCCATGCTATTTCTATCCTAGTAAATCTTCAAGTAAATTACTCAAGCACATTCAAATAGTAATGGTCAAATTTCAGACTCAAACTTTTCAGACTCCAATTCTTACAGCATGCAGATTATAGCATAAATATAAAAATATTTATTTAACTCAAAGTGTCTTTTCTTGACCTGAGATGAACCAAAAGAAAGTTTGTCAGCATAGTCATACTTATAGTCAACATAGTTTTGCAATGGTCTAATATCATGATATTTAAGTCCAGTTTTGCCAAGCAGAAGAAGGATTTCTCTGGGTAAGTGTAGAAATACATTAGAGGTGTGATAAAAGGAGAGAGAAGAAAATAGACAGAATTGGTTTTGCACAAGGTTTGAATTCCATGCACAGCAGCCATAATTTCTATTTGGATTTTATTGACTAACATGTCAATCTTACACTATTTCTATGTAATCGCTGTTATCATTGTCTAAATGTTTAGGAAAGTATTCCCATTAAACACAGAGCAACACTCTTTCAAATCTCCTCACTTTTCATTCTGAATTATTGTTGTGTACCATATTTAACCTAAGTTCTGGTCAAGTCAAACCAGAACCAGTGCTGGGATCATATCACATCTACCTGTATTTATGAGGGCTAGTTAAATTCCAAACATTACCCAAAATTGGCATTCTTTCAGGTCATTAACATCATGTACAGGGCCTGTTTGTCCAATGTGGGAGGAAGAATTGTCAGAGCCTGCGTTATTTCATTCTTTACTAATGAGGGATCATGCACTGATATATGCTGCATTCTCGATGATTTTAGATTTTCCTTAAAGTAATTTACTGCAATTATTTTTACATCACACAAATCCACCTATATATCAAAGATAGCTCTAGGTATCCACTCCACGTTTTCCCTTTCATACAAAAGAATATATATGAAAAGTCATAACATCTCTTACTCCTTTTAGTGTCGATGGATTCCAGCTTCTTGTCACTTTGCCTTCCCCTCAAAGCATTATCTTCATATTTTTACTGAAGATTCTTTGCAAACTTATTAAAAATGACTCTCTTAAGCAATCAGAAAACTTTCTCCACCATAAAAATTGGACTGCACTGGGCCCTTAAAGATCTATTTTTTTTAAATTCAGAGATCATATGGGGGTGCTTGGGTTCTCAGTCAGTTAAGCGCCCAACTTCTACTCAGGTCATGATCTCACAGTTCATAAATTTGAACCCTGTGTGGGACTCTGTGCTAATGGCTTGGAGCCTGGAGCTTGCTTTGGATTCTTGGTCTCCCTCTCTCTCTTCCTCTCCCCTACTCATACTCTGTCTCTCTCTCAAAAATAAATAAATATTAAAAAATTCAGAGAGTCTATGGTAAATTCTATTTAAAATATAAATAAATGTAGGGGTCACTTGGGTAGCTCAGTCAGTTAACCAGCTGACTTCAGCTCGGGTCATGATCTTACAGTTCAGGGGTTCAAGCCTGCATCAGGCTCTGTGCTGACATATCAGAGCCTGGAATCTGCTTCAGATTCTGTGTCTCTCCTCTCTCTGTTCCTCCCCTACTTACACTCTGTCTCTTTCTCTAGCTCTCAAAAATAAATAAAATAGATATATGTGTAGGGGCATCTGGGTGGCTCAGTCAGTTAAGTGTTAGACTCTTGATTTCGGCTCAAGTCATAATCTCATGGTTCATGAGTTGACAGCCCTGTGTCAGGCCCTGTGCTGACAGCATGGAGCCTAGTTGGGTTCTTTCTCCTTCTCTCTCACCCACTTATGTCCCTCCCTCTCTCAAATTAAATAAATAAACTTAAAAAATGAAATACAAATAATGTAATATAAAAAGGAAAAAGACATTTAAGGAGTGAAATGTCATAGTAATTAACCTATAATTAAGGGGTGATATAAAGTGTGAAGTACCTGGTTTCAGAGTGCCTCTCTTCTGCCGATTAGTAAATGCATAAACTTGAAATAAGTAACTTTGCAGCTTGGTGTCTCAGTTTTCTCACTTGTAAAATGGGCATAATGAAACCTGACTCATACAATTGTTGGAGAAGTAACTAATATTTGGAAAGTGCTTGTATACTACCTAGTACAGGGAAATGCTTAACAAATAATGTTACTATAATTACAATAAATAATGAAGTAAGGAAATCTGTTTTATATCTAAGAAGGAAGAAATGAAGACTGGCCCATCATATTACAAATAACCTAGGTATACAAATCATTGAATGACCAATCCAATAATAATTTCTAACCAACTTCTTTATTGACTATCTCCTCCACAGAGACTGCAGATGTTAAATAGTTACCCTTGTAGCCACCCTTGTAGTTAGTCATGGCTAGGAAACAAAGTTTTGGCCACTAAGCTGTAAATAAAAATCTGACAAGGGTTTCTGGAAAACCTTTTGCTGACTCTGAACCGTTTATATAAACCATTCTTGAACTCAGAATATTTTGAGCTTCTTCCATCCTTATTTCCTATGGCCATTGTGAAACTCTTGCAAGAAAATGCATTAAAATTACAACTTGCATTTTAGGACCATTAACACACAGTGCCAGAAGTGAATTAAGCTAACTAAACACAGTTGTTTTTCTTCTGTCCTCAAGGTCACCATAATATTGCTAATAAATCTGGGGATTTTTCTTTAAAAAGTAAAACAAATGTTTGCCTTTATAGTACAGGTTTTAGAGTGATAGTCAAATTTTCAGAATAATGAGAAGATGCTAAATTCAGATTCTGTCTTCTCAAAATTAGTTTCTGGAAACCAATGAAGGTACATAAAGAATTCTTCAGACATCAAGACTTTCTATAAACCTTATTAGTTTATTGTCTCAAATTTCACTTGCATATGTTTAAAATAATGGGAAAAAGTATTTATGTAGTACATCTCTTTCTTCTTTCAGGTCCCTTACAGATATAATACCAGATAAATGATGACTTACTTCGGTTGATTTATTACACACCAAAAAACAAAGCCAATATAAATAAGAGGAGAGTTAAAAATGTAACCAAACCTGACCTACTTTTCCTACTAGGTTTGTGAAACCAGTGAGAAAATAATAGGTGAAAAATGATGGCTGGTGAAATCATTTATAGTCAGAAATACCATTTAACAAAGAGATCATTTTAAGTCAGTAGAAGATTACCAAATGATTTATTAAAACTCCATGATGATTCTTCCTTATTCTAAATTTTTGCTACTTGTAGAAGTTTGGAACATTCAAATTCTTGTGGAGTTCCACTGGCATGATTTTAGGCTAAAAATATTTGCTAGCAGAACAAATTGTTGTTTAAAAAAATCTATTTGCCAGCTGTTGGAAAGAAAGTCTAGAGGATTGCTCTTGACTTAATAAGAGTCACAATGTAAGTGCACCTAAATTCAAAAACACTGACAGGTATATAAAAATGGCTGAAACCCCATGTAGTAGATTCTAAGATGGCTCACCAATTCAAAAATCTAACTCCTGAGTCTCTCAGAGAAATTGCAAAGTTAGAGAACTTGGGCCTACTGAATGCTATCTTGGAAAAAATTAAATATCACCATAAAAAAGTCTTTCATTTTCTATTTGAGGTTACTAGGCTTGATGAGTACCATATATGAACTCACAGGTTTTGAAAGCCTTAAGAATTCACTTTTAAGGTTTTGCTCAGGAATTTGAAAAAGAAAAACGAATAATATGTACTTTTCTCCACAAGATTATATTTTAAGAGTGCTACAATGAAATCAAAATTATTAATTGCTAGAGTCATTGTGATTTGGTAACTGGGAATTACTAGGTTTGTGTTAAGTTAAACACTTAACTTTTAAATAAATACTATGATCCCTTCTTTCTTTAATGATAACAATACTTCCACATTCTTGCAGAGTCTTATTTCTAACTATAAAAGTTTACCCAACTTCATATTTCACACAGCTTAATTCTGAACAAATAACTGTAAAACATGTTTTATTTAAAACTTCCCTTTTGGGGCACCTGGGTGGCTCAGTCAGTTAAGTGTTGGCCACATTGAGCTCCACACTAATAGTGCAGAACCTGCTTAGGATTCTCTCTCTCTTTCTGCCTCTCCCCTGTTTATGCTCTCTCTCCCTCAAAATAAATAAACTCTAAGGAAAAAACACTTTCCTTTTATCATAGTTATTCTGTAGTTCTGTACTCTAACATACTCTCTTTGAGAGCCTTCTATTGCAGAATCATGTCCTTATTTTATAATTCAAACCTTCAGCGTTATCTGCCCAATATTAGCTTCATAATGCAAGAGTGTTCTTGATGCCCAATGGAAGGAGCAAAAAGACTAAAAAATGTCATAAATATCTAAGGATAAACCACATGATAAAATCTTCCCTAAAGATTTCTTAACAATAAAATTCAAAAGTAAAGTCAATGATAAAAAATTGCCAAAAGTTAATACAAATCAGGCTCAACAGCCAAGGTCCAGAGGCCAGGGAGATAAACAGAATGAGGCCACATTGGGGAGTTAATCAAGATACAAAGCTAAAAGTGTGCAACCTTTTGACAAAGGAAACCAGCAAGAGAGGTTTGGGTTCAAATGAGTAAACTCTTACTCACTATCCAAAAGAATAGGCAGTTTTAGAGACCTGCAAAGACGTGGGTCATGAGTAAGTCAAGCTAGATAAATGAGTCACGGAAAGTCAAACAAACCACATGTTTTCTCCTTGAACATGGATCTGCCTATTTTCAGAATATGCCAAGAATACTCTATTCATGTCTCTGCCTTTTCTTCTTCATGCTCAAGAATTCCTTTCCTTCTGCTTTCTTTCCCCTTCTTCCTCCCAGCCAAATTTATTCATTTTTTTAATTTTTATCTTTTGAGTAATGTCTACACCCAACCTGGGGCTCAAACTGACAACCACAAGATCAAGAATCCCATGCTCTACCAATTGAGCCAGCCAGACACCCTAATTCCATTTATCTTTAAAGATCTATCTCCAGGTGGTGGTCAGCTTTTCCATAAAGCAGTAGCATTCATTACACATACTATATATCTTGTTACTTAAGAATTTGTTATAATATGATGTGAGTATATGAATATCTGAGCATACATTTATATGAGCATATTAAAGATGGAGTCACAAATGTTCAGCTCCTTATCGTCTATAATGTTACATATTTTATAATATTCATTCTCAGTAAGTGTTCAATGGATAGTTTTAAAAGTAAATTAGTTGACTTTATTTTTAAGTTCTGACATAAATAAAATTTCACAGCCATTAAAGTCATTAGAAAAAAGTATTCATACCATCAACATATTATCACTACCATTACCATTTGTACCATCTACATATTACAATGGTGATATTGTGGTTAGAAAAGCCCAAACTGGGGGTATCTGGGCTTCTCAGATGGTTGGCAACTGACTCTTGATTTTGGCTCAGGTCATGATCTTGCAGTTCTTAAGACTGAGCCCTGCTTTGGGTTTGAGTTCACAGCACAGAGCCTGTTTGAGATTTTTTTTTTTTGCCTCCCTCTCTCTCTCTCTGCCCCTCCCTTGCTCACTTGCTCTCTCAAAGAAAAGCCAAAATTGCCACATTAAAAATTTTAAATTAATAAAAATTAGTAAAATGAATAGTTCAATATTTTTAAATAATATCATTTTAGACAGGGGGCAAGAGATTCCATTCACAATAAAAAAAAATGTATAAAATATTTTATTTTAATGGAAATGATTTGACCTACCTAGAGAAAAAAAAAGCTGAAGAAAAACTATGAACCTGGGGCACCTGGGTGGCTCAGTTGGTTGAGCGTCTGACTTCGGCTCAGGTCATGATCTCACAGTTCGTAGGTATGAGCCCCGCATTGGGCTCTGTGCTGACAGCTCAGAGCCTGGAGCCTGCTTCTGATTCTGTGTGTGTCTCTCTCTCTGCCCCTCCCCTGCTCATGATCTGTCTCTCTGTCTATCAAAAATAAATAAATATTAAAAAATTAAAAAAAAGAAACTATGAACCTTTCAGAAAGATATGAAATAAAACTTGGGAAAATAGAAAGATATTCTAAATGTATAAGTTTTTCTAATTAATTTAGTTTATTGAGCAAATAAGTTGGTAATATAGGTTGTTGTTGAAGAAAACAAAGAATCAGATCTAATTTTCATCTAGGGAGAAGACTGAACAAAAATATGGAAGAATATATTCAGTAGAGGAAAAATAAAAGGAAAAAAAAACCCTACCATGCAATTACTTTCTTAGAGCTATAATAATTAAGACAATGTGTTGCTGATAGAAGAAAAAAAAAGATCTCCTAGAATAGAATAGATAAAATTATATGTAAAGATTTAATATTTATAAAAGAAGCATGTGTGAGGTGGTATTTCAGTGTTGTTTTGATTTGTATTTCCCTGATGAGTGATGCTGAGCCATTGTTTCATGTGTCTGTTGGCCATCTGGATGTCCTCTTTGGAGAAGTGTCTGTTCATGTCTTCTGCCCATTTCTTCACTGGATTATTCATTTTTTGGGTGTGGAGTATAAAATGTGGCCATTTGTAGCAAAGTGGATGACCTCGAGGGTGTCATGCTAAGAGAAATAAGTCAGGTGGAGAAGGACAGATACCATATGTTTTCACTCATAGGTCTAACAGGAGAAACCTAACAGAGGATCATAGGGAGGGGAAGGGGGAAAGAGAGTTGGGGAGAGAAAGGGACACAAATCATGAGAGACTATTAAATACTGAGAACAAACTGAGGGCTGAAGGGGGAAGGGAGGAGGGCACTTGTGGGGAAGAGCACTGGATGTTATATGGAAACCAATTTGACAATAAACTATTAAAAATATATATAAAAGAAGCATGTGAAAACAATAGGGAAATAGTTTATTTAATCAAAAACACTGAGGTAACATGTTCGGAATTTGAAGAGAAAAATGTGCTTTAGACCCACAGTTCATACTGTGAACCAAAATAAGTCCCATGTGTATAGAGTGCTGATTTTTGAAATAATCATGAGAGCTAGAGAAGAAAATATCAAAATTTAAACATATAGGGATGAAAATCAGATGTTAAAACAATGAAAAATTTTACATGTAAAACAAAATTTCTGAAATTTAGGAAAAAATAGATTGATAAAAATAATTGCTGCAAATGGAATGATAAAAAGAATATAAATAGAAAGAGAATCACCAGTGTTCCAATAAATAAATGACATAAAAATTTCAAAAAAGAGGATCTCAGTTGATAAAATAGGAAAGTAATCTCAGTAGTTATTAAATAATGACCAAAAATAAATTAAAGATAAACTAAGGTAGGGGCTCCTGGATGGTTCAGTCAGTTGAGCTTCTGACTTTGGCTCAGGTCACGATCTCAGAGCTCATGAGTTCCAGCGTTGGGCTCTGTGCTGACAGTGCAAGCCCTGGAGCCTGCTTCAGATTCTGTGTCTCCCTCTCTCTATCCCTTCCTCACTCGCATTCTGCCTCTCTCTCTCTCTCTCAAAAAATAAACACTAAATTTTTTAAAATATAAAGATAAACCAAGATATATCAACTAATTAATATTCATTTGAGTCCTTTAAAAATATTTTTTTAAGTAGCCTTCAAGCCCAGCACAGAGCCCAGTGTGGGACTTGAACTCACAACCCTGAGATCAAGACCTGAACCAAGACCAAAAGTCAGATGCACTTAACCAACAGAGCCATGAAGGTACCCCAAAGAGTCCTTTTTTCAGCATCTTCACTATTTTTAAATATTAAATTATTTTTAAATGTTTTATTTATTTTTTTGAGAGACAGAGAGAGATGGTGTGAGCAGGGAATGGTCAATGACAGGCTGCAGGCTCTGAGCTAGCTGTCAGCACAAAACCTGACGGGGGCTTGAACCCGCAAATCATGAGATCATGACCTGAGCCGAAGTCCAATGCTAAACCTACTGAGCCACCCAGGCACCCCATAGATATTATATTATTACTTTTTAAACTTTACTGATTTATTTTTAAAATTATTTTTAATTTTTTTCTGTTTCCCCAATATTTAGTGAGATTGAACATCTGTTCATCCTAACTGGCCATTTATTTTTTCTTCTATGACTAGACTGTTTACTTTTGCCCGTTTTATAGATTCTTTTGTGGCTAAGTAGACGATTTTCTATACTTGCAATAATTATTTTATTTGAGAGAGAGAAAGGGAAAGAGCTCACAAGAGTGAGGGAGAAGGGCAGAGGGAGAGAGAGAGAATCTTAAGCAAGCTCCATGCAGAGCTCACATGGGGCTCAATCTAATAACTCTAGGATTATAACCTGAACCGAAATCAAGAGTTGGACACTCAGCACTCAGGTACCCCTGCAATCTTTTTTTAAAGGTGATTTTTTTTTAGTGTTAAGACTTTTAGACTCTAAGTGCCATATGTTGATATCTTGATCATTGATTCATGTATTGAAATGAATGTACCTATTGTTTTATAGTTTATAAAGCATTTTCACATACATTATTTAATTTTGTTTTTATAGGTTAAATTTCATGGATTAAGCCTTAAGTTGTTTATTTTTGGAAATGTCAAATTCACGTCGCTGTAAGTGTGAGGTTCCTGTGCTCTAATTTCTTCAGGCACATAGTCAACTGTACTGGTTTCAATGTGAAGATCCCACTGAGAAACTACATGATCATGCACAAAACTGTTTCCTCAGGCATTCTATGGAGAATTTATCTTTGTGAATAGTAAATTAGGCAGTATTATTTAACTGAAAATCCTTCACAAATATTAGGGAATGTATCTCCTGCTTTACTTATGACATGGTTCTGTAGTAGCCCATAAAAGGCATCTCTAAAAGGAAGTTCTTATCAATTATTTATTGTTTGGTGATTGTTATGTCCATGATTCATTTAAAGTCTTCCATATGAAATATTTATAAGGTAAAATTATCTTGGAAATGCCACAGTTTCATAAAAACTAGATAAGGTAACCAACTATTATCAAAAACTAAGGTGTTGGTTTCATGTTCTGAGATTGTCACAAAGGAATATCTGATCCCTACCCATGAAAGGACTTTAAAAAAAATTTTTTTTTATTAATGCTTTTTATTTATTTTTGAGAGACAGAAAGAGACAGTGCGAGCGGGGGCGGGGGAGGGGTTCAGAGGGAGAGAAAGAGAGAGAGAGAGAGAAAGAGAGAGAGAGAGAGAGAGAATCCGAAGCAGGCTCCAGGCTCTGAGTTAGCAGTCAGCACAGAGACCGACGCGGGGCTCGAACCCACAAACCGCAAGATCGTGACCTGAGCCGAAGACGGACGCTCAACCGACTGAGTCACCCAGGAGTCCCCAATGACTACTTTAAATAAGTAGTCAAAGCTATCAGCACTTAGAACTGTTTTCTGTCAGAACGAAGAATTAATAAATATGCTTAATTTAGTCTCAAATACATTACAGATACTCAATAAGTATGTATTTTATGATTAACACCAGAAAATATATCCCACCAACTAGTAATTCTCCAGAAAGATTTTTAATGTTGTTTGGTTAGTTTCAAAACAAGTTTCTAATTTAATTTTGTATAATTCAATTTTATAATTATGTGTTTTACTTCTTAGCCTGGCAAAATTACCTTTTTGATTTGTACATTATTCATGTGTGGCCCTGCTGGGTTTCATAATTAAACTAGGCAAAATGGTTCTCACTGAAATTGAGAGTGTCTATGTCTTACTATTTACTCATGCTTCTTTCTTCTTGTAACTTATCAAGTTAGCTGCCACTTTAGTTTCTAGGTAAGGGTGGGATTTAGTCTGAGTCAAATTCTCACAAAAGCATTGAAAACCTCACTTTAATCCCAAGAACCTAGAAGAATTCCTTGAATTTGTGATGAGGAAAATATGTTTATTTACATATAAAAGAAACTTAGAAACTGATCTATGTGTGGTTTTATCAATTAAAATATTACACTACCTTAAGATTTTTAACAAAACATTGAATATACAACTGATCTAGTCTGGATCTACACTTTTTGGAAGAGTAGGGAGATAACATGGGAAAATGAGAAACAGTTTTTTATGAAGATGAATCTAATCACTCAAGTGGTCATTCACCCAACAAACACATTCATGATGTGCTCTAATTTAAGGTGGGTATTTTATTGGAGCAGAGTTTTAAAAAAAGGTATAATTTGATTTTAAGTAGTTCACAGTCACATGAAGAACAATGATAAAGCATTGTAAGTGCTATAATGAATGTGGCAGAAATCACAATAAAAAACATAGATATTTGTCTTTCTCCCCACATTCTAAAGGATATTATTTGTAAGCAAAGCCTGATTACACAGCTGCCATTTTTCTTAAGAAAGAAAATCATGGCTGGAACTACAAAACTAGTGAGCAAAGATGCATTTACTAACTATGAGATTAAGATACAAAAATCTGGGAAAAATATTTAAAAACTGAAGGTGGGAAAACTGTGACGATGACAGAAGAGAGACATTAGAAACAAATAGTCAATTGCAATGCAACAGAGAAATGTGGAGAAAGACTGACCGATGAAGAAGCTGGAGTATTAATTGGTAAAGAAAAAGAAAATCTACGTCAAACTGCTAGAAAAGAGTGTTGGGGTCTATGTGGTGCAACTCCTCCTCCATGATCTCAAAATTCCTTCTGTATAGATGAAGGCTGAGTGTCCATACTTGCTTTTTTAGAAGAATTTGTGTGTTTCTCCACATGCATCAATTTCAGATTGGACTTAAGTTTAGCTGAGTAGTTCATGATGGCCCACAATATTTGGTTGAGAACTATATTTGAAGTGTTATGGGAAAGATAAAAGAGTTGCTTATTTTACAAACGGGCAAGTGGTATTAGTAAAAATTGTTTTGGGTTGAACAGAAACATAAATATATCAAAAAAAGAGGGGCACCTGGGTGGCTCAGTTGGTTGAGTGTCTGACTTCAGCTCAGGTCATGATCTCACCGCTCATGGGTTCAAGCCCTGTGTGAGGCTTATGCTGACAGCTCAGAGCTTGAAGCCTGCTTCGGATTCTGTGTCTTGCTCTGTCTCTCTCTGTCTCTCAAACATGAATAACATTAAAACCTTTTTTAAAGTTGTCAAGAAAAGAGAACATATGTAAAGGGAGGCTGATGAGCCTGCTGCGTGGGTGGTCCAGTGCTTGAGTGAGTGATCGGAATTCCTGGGGCAGGGAATAAATGGTCTGACAGAGACCTTCAGGGCGCGGGGAGTAAAGGTTAAGAAAAGCCATTAAGTGTTTTCAGTGTTTTTCTAATGTCTCGATCCTGTTTGTAAAACCTTTGTGGGAGGGAATGTGATAGCCTCTGGTGTGTGTGTGTGAGTGAATGTATGGGTCTCCTCATTAGAGGGGGCTCCCTACCCTTTGTTTGTCTTTGCATCACTGTATTATAAGAAATAAGGGATAAGAAATAAGGGATGGGCAATACAGAGTCTGTTATACTTGTTTCGGGTTGCTGCAATCCCCCCCCCCCCCCCGTAGAGCTAGGCAGAGTTAAGAGTGAAGAATGTAAAGAATGTAAATTAAGTTTTGAGCCATATAGAGTCTAAGGAAAGAGGACTCTATAGATTTTCTTTCACCCTGAAAATGGCACCAATCATCTGTAAGAGTCACCTGTCTAAACCTCCGGAGATAAGCTAGTTCATCATATAAATTTTAAATGCACATGTGCTTTTCGTCTGGGGTATTGAGTGGAAGGCTGGACGCAGCACTACTTCCCACCCCGGGACCGCACCGAGACGTCGGTCGGCCCTTTAGTAAATCTGTGTTCCTTTGCCTTGGGGAAGGGAGGGCTCCTCCCTCATTCGTTTCCCAGGTTGACGGCTATAATTGGAGTAAATATTGTGGGTCTACCTCGGGACAGAGGCCTGAAGGAATGTCTCCCAGCAGCTGCCAGATTTATTTTGTTCCAGGGAGATTCCTTCTCTTCTCTGGACGGACATGAATTGCCTAATTCTACTGGTTAAACAAAAATAAAGCAAAAAAGAGACTCAAACCTGCTCTGTCAGAGCTGACAAAATTTTAAACTGGGAATTCTCCTTTGCCCCCTGGCAAGCCCCTCCCTTCATTCTTCTGGCACCGCCCCGTTGCCCGGGACAACCAGAAAGCCATCAGGTTACCAATCTCTGGGTGGGGAGAGGCCAATTTACATTACACTAGCTTCTCCCTCTGCCATAGGTGATAAGAAACAAAAGACCACAAAAATCAGGTTTTTTTGCACCAAATTTCAAGGTTAAAATCAACTATAGGGAACTAAGTGTCTTACCTGAGCTCAAGCAAAACTTATTCAGTGTTTAAGTTTAAGTTTGTTGGTTTGAGATGAAAACAGAAACGTATGTTCTATCCGAATCTGCCAAAAGTCAAATCGGTTCTTATGATCTCTGCTCCAATTTTTAACAAGTGTATGTTAAAAGGATGGTTAATTTGGTCTGTTCTATAGTTCTCATGAGTAATTGTTAAAATAATTTTAAAGGTTCTTAGTAACTTAAAACGTTAAGGTTTTACTTGATAATAAATTGAGATTGAATTCATTGGCTGTCTGACAAGATAAAAACTAAAAGCCACAACTAGTGATTGATATATTGATATAGGATGAGGTCTGTAGACGCTTGGGCTATTAATTTGTGGCAAAACAACTGGGGATATTTAAAACTGTTAAAAAGCTGCTTTGTACTTAATTGTTTCATAAAATTTCCATCTAAGAAAAGTTCTGGTATAAACATCTTTCAGTTAGTTACTAAGTTCTCAATAGGAGACTAACTTTTCTAAGAGTTAAAATTCTAAGTGTACTCCAGACTGATGGGGAAAAATAAAAAAGAGGCAATCCTATATGCAGGAAATTGGGGATATGTAAAAAAGCTATAAGAACCAAAAGAGCATTTTTGTTAAGGGTAAAAGAAAGTAATTTTGTCCTAAATAAGGTTGGTTGTTTGAAAAGAAATGGCTTTAGGACAAAGTTTAAGGGAAAGGAAATCATTAAAAAGAATTTTATGTGTGAGGATGAGATGAATGGAATATTAAAGGTATATCAGTATAAGATTAAAATTCTGCTTTTCTCTCTTTTAAAAGGCAAGTTTTTCCAGACCTTTGGTCTGCTCTCATTAAGACTATGTAAATGAAGGTTTCTCTTTTGTTAAGAAGACAAAAGCTTTAGGTCTTATCTTTATCAGGTCTTTGATTGCTTAGTTACAACTTCTCTGAGGTTAAAAAGGTTAGGTTTTGCTGAAGAATCCCAAGGGCAAATAAGATCTCTTATTACCACTTTGGTTTAGTAAATAAGAGTTTTCAGATTTGTAACAATTTGTAATCCTATTTAGAATGTGCCTTATAACTTCCTAAGGTTTTAATAAATTTCCCAGTATTCAAATGATAGAAGAGTCTTTTGACCAATTAGGCCCGTTCATTTAGGATGCCAGGTTTCTTTAAAAAGCACTGTTACACAATGGTAAACCTTAGGTTATACTGCATGGGTAAATGCTGCAACTGCTCATATATATTTGCAATTCCTAAAGTTTTAATGTTTTGGTATAAGACAACGTGTTTCTTCTTTGAGGGAAGTTGTAAAAGGGACTTTTGGGACGAATGCAGTATTTGACATTTTTTAGATTAATACTCAAGTGGGTAGAAATTTCCAGAGCTAAAAGCTGCATTCAAGCTAAACAAGAATTAGGAACGTAGGGTTATAGTAAAACAGTGCGCTTCTTGTGTTGTACATCTACCTGTTCCTCATTTGGGAGTAAATCCTCGAGGACTAGTGCCCAATGCCATCTGGCAAATGGATGTAACACACATTTTAGAGTTTGTTAATCCAAAATATGTCCATGTAAATGTTGATACCTACAGCGGCTTCCTATATGCTACTTTACAAACTGGGGAAGCAGGAAAGCATGTCGTAGCACACATGCTTTCTGCCATATCAGTGTTAGGGATTCCAAAACGAATAAAAACTGACAACGGACCCAGATATACTGGGACCGTGTTCTCTAAATTCTGTCAACAGTTACACATTAAACACATCACTGGGATTCCTTATAACCCACAAGGACAAGGTGTAGTAGAAAAAGCACATCTATCCTTAAAAAATACCCTTGAAAAAATAAGAAAGGGGGAATGGTACCCCATCAAGGGATCTCCCAGAAATCTTTTACATCATTCATTTTTATTTAAAATTTTTTAACTTTGGATAAAGAAGGACGCTCAGCTGCTGAACATCTCTGGCACAATGAGACGCAAAAAACTTCTGCTACCGTGCTTTGGAGGGACCCCTTGGATAATAAATGGCATGGTCTGGACCCAGTCTTAATCTGGGGACGAGGAGCAGTGTGCATCTACTCACAACAAGCAGATGCAGCCAGATGGTTGCCAGAGAGACTAGTAAAGCAAATTGATCATAATACTCAAGTCTTCTAGGGAGAAAAAAATCTCCTTGAGAGAAATCTTTGTCCTTTCTTTTAAGGACCATGTTTGGGAAACGGTGACACCTTCTCTGGATGGTTGGAGAAATAAGATTAAGAAGCTTCAGGAGGACCTGGAGAAGAGGAGGAAGGAACTCATCGACAGTCCTTTCCTCAGTGGATTTCATGGACTTCTACCCTATCTCCTCCACTTTTAGGACCTATTGCGGGTTTATTGATCTTGGTGTCCTTGGGCCCTGTTCTATTCAATAAGGTCATGGCATTCCTAAGGCAGCAAATAGATGCTATCAAGGTGCAGCCTATCCAGGTCCATTATCATAAGCTCGATACGGCCAATCAGGAGGCTGATGAAAGAGCTATATTATGGCAAGAGGCACGGGCTGGCTAGCCAATGACGGGTTAGAGAGGCCTTACCATCCTACCAACCTAAGACAGGCTACTCAGACACAGGCTTCTGGGTGTGCCCATGACGAGTAAGAAGGATTGGCAGGCCTCCAACCTAAGACAGTCACAGTCCTTACCTTGCCTATACTATCATATTCTGGAAGTAGCTCTTTCTTGAAAAGATAAAAAAGGGGGACCTGTCGGGAGTTGCCAGAAGTATAATGATCAACTGCCTGCAGGCAGGGCAGTGTCGGTCCCTCAGGCACTGTGCTAAAAACTTTAGTTTGGCTCCTCCTTTACCTTAGCCTTAATCTCTTGACCCTGTTTCCTAGCAAGCGACCTAGGTCAGCTGCCTTGTTTCCCTGCCTCAAACCCTTTATAAGGTGTGGGTATTTTCTCAATATACTGGGGCTTGATCAGAAATGTTTGTCTTGCCTCCATTCTCTGTGCCCCCTGTCCCCCTATTCTCACTCCCTCCCTCAGGGACCCGTGATGATCGACCAACCCACCGGCCGGGACGGAACCGACACTGATACAAATTCATCATCTGTTTACCAGGTTCATCATTGTCATCCAAAGAAGCATATTGCCTTCAATTGTCCATCTCACTATGTTGCTAGCTTTATAAGTGTCTAGGAGACTAAACTATTCATGATTCATCTTTCCATTAGTGGATTACTGCAGCGAGGCAGATAAAATTAACTCATAGTTTGCATATTAAAAAGATGAATGTTTAAATAACTCTGTGTAGATAAATGTATATTTTAAGTGTCAGTATTTTGAAAAGAGAATCATATCCATTAATTTATGTATTTTGTAAATTAGAAATTTGAAGTTGTAAACTTCTTTAAGGATAGGTATTTTTAGGGAAAAGCCAGTTCTTAATAATATTTTAGCTTAATAAAATTGGGTTAATTGTATGCCTAACTTGATTTTAGTAGCATCAGTTAGTTTTTTAAAATTAGTAATCTGGTACCCTAAATGCAGAGTTTCTGCCGCAGGATTTCATGATACTTTGCCTTTCCAATCTCCAAGATTCATACTTTAGACCAGATTCTTTTGATTTTTTGAAGAAATAAATACAAAGTTTATTTTTTGTTGTAATCCACGTAAAAAACTGCACCCTTCTAAAATGTACAGTTTGACTTTTACCAAATGTATACACTTACATAACTACCATCACAATCAAGATACAAATCATTTCTGTCGCCTCTAAAAGTTTCTTCATTGCCTTTTGCAGCCAATCCATACTATCATCACAACTAATAACCACTTTCCTGCTTTCCATCATGATGAATTAGTTGACTTTTCTTAAATTTTATATAAATGAAATCAAACAATATACAGTTGGTCCTTGAACACAGGGGTTAGGGGTGCTGATACACTCTACAGTCAAAAGTCAGTGTATAGCTTTGGACTCCTCCAAAACTAAAGTACTAATAGCTTGACTAGAGTCTTAACAATAATATAAACAGTCAATTAACACATATTTTATATTTATATATATTACATGCTATATTCTTACACTAAACTAGAGAAAAAACACCATTTAGAAAATCATAAGAAGAGAAAATACATTTACAGTAGTGTGCTCTATTTATTTTTAAAAATCCGCATATAAGTGGCCTGCATATTGGGCCCATAAATATTTACAATTGTTAGGTTTGATTTTCTTGTTGGATTGTCTTCTTTATTAGTATATGGTGTCCTTCTTTGTCTCTTGGTACAGCCTTTGTATTAAAGTCTAGTTTGTCCAGTATAACTATTTCTGCTCTAGCTTTCTTCTGACAACCATTTTCATGATAAATATTTCTCCCTCCCTCACTTTCAATCTGCAGATATCTTTAGGTCTAAAATGAGTCTTTTAAGCATATAGATGGGTCTTGTATTTTTATCCATTTTGACATCCTATGTCTACTTTAGTTTTTGTTTGTCTGGAAAACTCTTTATTTCTCCTTCTATTCTAAATGATAGCCTTGCTGGATATAATATTCCTGGCTGCAGGTTTTTCCCATTCAGAACTTTGAATACATCATGCCACTCCCTTCTGGCTTGCTAAATTTCTGTTGCAAAATCTCCAGCTGACCTTATGGATTTTCCCTTGTAAGTTAAGGACTTCTATTTTCTTGTGGCTTTTAAGATTTTTTCTTTAACACTATATTTTACAAATTTAATTACAATATGTCTTGGTATCTGCCTACTTTTATTGGTTTTGATGAGAGTTTATTGTGCCTCCTGGATCTGGATATTTGTTTCCTTACCCATAATAGGGAATTTTTTGGCTACTATTTCTTTAAATACATTTTCTGCCCTCTTTCCTCTCTTTTCCCTCCTTCTCCCCTTCTTTTTCTTCTCCTCTTCCTCCTCCTATTCCTCCTCCTTCTCTTCTTCTGCCTCCTCCTCCTCCTCCTCCTTCTCCTTCTTCTTCTTCTGGAATTCCTATAATTGAATGTTATTATATTTGATGGAGTAACTGAATCCCTACATATATTCTCTTGTTGCATAATTGTTTTTTCTGTCTTCTGTTCAGCTTCATTTCTTTCCATCACTTTGTCTTCTAGGCCATAATTTATTCCTCTGCTTCTTCCAGATTGTTTTTCATTGCATCAAGCATATTTCTAATCTCATTTTTGTACTCTTCATCTGATTATTTGTTAACTCTTTTATCTACGTGGTAATGGTCTCACTGATGTTTTCTATTCTTTTCTCAAGTCCAGGAAGTATCCTTATGATCATTGCTCTATATTTTCCATCAGGCATGTTACTTATATCTATTTTATTTAGATTTTTGACTGTGACCTTATCGTGTTCTTTCATTTCAAATAAATTCCTCTGTCTTCACATTTTGTCCAATTCTCTGCTTTTCTCTGTGTGATAGAAAAGCCAGTTATATCTCTTGTTCCTGAAATTATGAAGAAGAGGTCATATAGTGTCTAGAATCTGACACTTTCGAGGGCATCTCTGGTATGCCCTGTATATACTTGGTTGTAGTTTGGCTGCTTTTTCAGGTCAGTCATCTACAAAGATTCTCCTTGCCTGCTATGGGCAGTGCTTGGTCCCTGCCCTGAATGTGGCAAGTTTTAACTAGATGTGCTCTGGTCCACTTGTGAAATGAGAGCTGTCACCACCTCCACCAGAACTTAGGCCCGTCAGAACTCTCTGGTTGGAAGATGTGGTGTGAGCAGATATTTGTGCTCATCTTTTGGGGGAGGAGCCCATGATTCGGGGACTGAGGCAAGCATGAGCGAGAAGGGCAGTCTCACAAGAACACAGGGAAGTAGAGATCGGTATACACAAGTTAGGTAGCAAGTGTCAGTGCTGCACAGCTTTCCACAGCAGGCTCTATGCTTATGCTGAGAGGCAGAGGAGGGAGATGACACTGGACAGCTCCTTAGTTCCCAGAGAGATGCCTCCATGAGTTGCCTCTCAGGGACACGGTCAGAGAAAAGTGAATAACCTCCCACGGTGTGTCCTTCAGATCACTGTTTCCGTGCTGCCTCCTGAGGTTGTTTACCTGTCTTCTCTCCCGTAGCAGCACAGGGTACTCTGGGCTGTATCCCAGACAAACCTGATGACCTTCCTTTATTTTAACTTTCTTTTTTTTTAGAGAGAGGGGAAGTGTGTGTGAGGAGGGGGATAGAGACAGAGTGAGAGGGAGAGAGAATCTTAAGCAGCCCAGTGTAGGTCTTGATCTCACAGACCAAGAGATAATGACCTGAGCTGAAATCAACAGCCAGATGCTTAACCAACTGAGCTATTCAAGCACTCAAAGCCAAAGCTTTAAAACTCCAGTTTTCAAGCCCCAATGGTTGCAAGAACTCAAGAAACTCACTCCTCTATTATTCCAAGCTAATAGCTTTAGGGAAACAATCTCTCTGTGCATTCACCTTTGTGCTCCTCTCTGTTTTGCTCTTCTATATGGCCACAGCTTCCTCCCTCCACAGCACCTGCAATTCATTTCTCCCCTAAACCCATCTCCACACTTCCTACCTTCTTTGATGTGGCCTCTTCTTTCCCTTTGGTTATGGAGTTTATTCTTTCAGTCTTAAGTTCCATTTCTGGAGGTATTTAGGATGATTTGATAGTTATCTGATTGTGTTCATGGAACAAAACAAGTCTAGGGTTCTCCTGCTCTACCACCATCCTCCTCTACCCTTTCAACTGTTTCTTTAATATAACAATCTTACAAATGATACTTAATGATTTTAGATAATGTATTGGAATTGTGCAAAAGTATGTTTCTGTTGACTTTATCCATCATTTGCTATTACTGTTTCTTTCTTTCTCCCTCTCTTTCTCTCTCATGCACACATAAACACATTACAACCACAGTTATATGGTGTTACAAATTTTGCTTTAAAAGGACCACTTTCTTACACCATACACAAAAATCAAGTCAAAATGGCTGAAGGACCTGAATGTGAGACAGGAAACCATCAAAACCCTCGAGGAGAAAGTAGGATAAAACCTCCTAGACCTCCACCGCAGCAATCTCCTACTCGACACATCCCCAAAGGCAAGGGAAATAAAAG
>NC_043712.1:54247636-54254013 GCF_006229205.1 Suricata suricatta | reverse complement strand
TAACTTTCTAATTTCTGTATAAGTCTAATTACATGAAACAGAAGTTGGTGTTTTGATTTTTTACTTTGGTTTTCTGTTTGGAGTGTCATTGTAACTACTGTAATGTAAATGATGGAAAATAATTGCATATGTTAAAAAAATAAATTGTGTTATATTCTAAATAAATAAATAAATAAATAAATAAAAGGCATATGTCTTTTAGAGAGAGAGAGAGAGAGAGCTTTGTATTATCCTGAATACCATTTAGAGTTCTCTTTATTTCTTTTTGTGAAGTTTTAAGCTGTTACCCAAATACTTTTTGCCACTTTTTTTCTCCCCTCTCCCACTGGAACTCCAATTACATATAGTTAGACTGTATGATATTGTCACATAGGTTTCCAAGTCTGTGTTCATCCTCCACTAACAGTTTATCTCTCTGTACTTTGAATTTGGTTATATCTCCCAATATATTTCTATGAGCACTATTTTATTCAACTGTTGCATCAAATTTGATTTTGACTCCATCTATTTAATTCTTCATTTCAAATATTATAATTTTTACCTCTAAAATTTGCATTTCATGTCATTTTCTTTTTTTCCATTGAAATTTTCTAACTTTTCAACTCATTAAGATAATTTCTTTAAAATTCTCTCAACATATTTTCTTTAAATTTTTGGGTATGTCTTTTAGTAGCTGCTTTGAAATTTTCTTCTGCTAAATACAATATCTACACCTACTCTGAGTCAACTTATAGTTACTGATTTTTAATTTTCCTGAGTTTGTGTCAGAGTCCTCTCTTTCTTTGTATGTCCAATGACATTTAGTTGAAAATTGGGCATTATATAAAATTCTTTGTAGCAACTTTAGATTCTCCTGCACTCTTTTGTGTGTTGTTTACTTTTTGTTTGTTTGAATATGCTGTTAATTTGCCTAGACGCAAACTGTAAACTTCATCTTTCTGTTGTGCACAGTTGTTGACATATGTGTTTCAATGTCTGTGTTGTTTCTCTTTTTTAGTGTCCTGTTGTTCTCTCCTGGGTTAGCATTCAACCAAGGATTTGGGAAGAATTTATTCTAGATTTGGGGACTCATTTTCTCCGCAGATAATTTTCTAGGAAGTCTACCCTACAGTTTTAGCTTCTCAGCCAGTCTTGGTTTCCATCTTTGGAAATCTAAAATTTTTATGCATCAGCTTTCTGCCATTTAACCTGCTTGTGATCTGAGGAATACATTCAATTAAATTAGTAGAAAAAAATTACTTTGTATAGCAATCTCTTTCAGGGTTAGGTTCAGCTCTGGTTCTTGTATTTTTTTAATATGAGACACAGAGGGTTTATAAGTTGGCAGGGAGTAGGTTCCTGATTTTTTTAACTGATTAGCATTATGTGTAACCACATTAGGAGGAGAGGAACCATCATTTTCTTCAGATTCTCAGTGAGGTTTATGACACAGAGAAATAATAAGAACCACAGCCTTACCAAAAGTTAGATTATAGATGTGTTTTTACATTTCATTTATAATGATGTTGCTCAAGTAGTTTTAGATATTCCTTTAGAGATAATACAAGTGGATTTGAAACTACTTTTAATTGACAAATTTCACTAAAATGTTAAATCATAAGTAAGTAAAAGCATAATTGCCCTCAAGGTTGCAATCTCATCTTATTTTTGATGATCTGAATTCCCATATGTATATTTGTATTCATCTCTGTTCCAGGAATGAGTATGGGGGAAAAAAACCACAAAAGTTCAAATTCTGCATTCCACTCTTGCATGTTCCAAAAAAATAATGGTCAGTGTTCTACATTAAAAGATATGAGAACCTCCTTTATGTACATGGTGACATAGTGGTAATAAAACCCAAGTTTTGCTAGCTGACTTTAGGCCTTGAACATAATTCTGACTCAACAGAATGGAATGGAACAGATTTAGTGTTTCTGTCAAAGATTATGTATAAGAGTCATTTTAATCTCCCTAAACAGGACCATTCAATTCCATTTTAAAACTGAAAGCATCAGCCTAGGTTTAGAAGTAGCTATATAGAATTGCTAAAATTGAATATTTATTATTTAGTAATTGGAATTTGGAGAATTTATTTAATTATGAACAGGCAAACAAAAGTATTGATTCTTTATTTTCAAAATGTCTGGTCCTTTTTTATAAATTGTCAGGTTAGCGCTATATTTATATTATATGGTACTGGCTACTTTTATTCATTTATTTTATGATATCAATACCTATTCTGAAATGCTAGAGATTCTTCAATCTAGTGTAGTATTTAAGCAATAAGTAAAAAAGGACAGATGCCAAATACACTGTGATAATTATGTGTTACACTTAAAACGAGCACGAGGGGTGTGGAATAACATTAAAGAGATAGTGAAAAATATTAGGGATACATCTAAGGGGGAGAACTCTCTGAGATGATTATTACATGGTCACAAATGGGTGATAAAGTATTTATTTTTGCATGAGAAGGAATGGATGATAGGGTCTGTCCGAATGAATTTTAACAGAATATGTTATTTTTAGTGAAATGGGAGGCATTCAATATGTTTGGTACAATCTTGAGGTGTAAGTGGCGGGAGGCTGCAGAATTTAGATGGGACAAGATTATGACAAGTTTATATAGTAAAATAGTAAATAGTAAAACAATTTTGGAATCTCATATTCCATACAATTTCAAGATTGGTTTATATGATGAAGAGATTCATCCAATCTTTAGCCTAAAATGCTACTGCTAACAATTTATGGGCAATATTAAAAAGAGTTTTTGAAAGGTAGCTACTTTTTTGCATGGACCTCAAGCATATTGTAGTATAGAGGTGGAATTTAAGGAATGGTATTAAGCAGGCTGTGTTTTAGCTTATGAACAAGTAAAAATTGTACGATTTATCTTGAATGTATCATAGATAAGCTGCTATATAACCATTGCCACTTCAGATAGCTGTGAAATTAGGTGATTAACTAGTTGTTACTTAACCTTCTAATTTCTGTATAAGTCTAATTACATGAAACAGAAGTTGGTGTTTTGATTTTTTACTTTGCTTTTCTGTTTGGAGTGTCACTGTAACTACTGTATTGTAAATGATGGAAAATAATTGCATATGTTAAAAAAATATGAAACTTTATAAAGTAAAAAAATAATAAAATTTAAAAAAATAAATAAAAAATAAAAATAAAAACAAAAAAACCAAAAAAATTTAAAAAAAATAAAGAGTATTTGAAGAATCAAAGTGTTAATCCATATTTAACATGCTACTTCAGAGGGTTTTTTCATCCACCAAGTGGCTTTAAATACATGTACTATCTTTATTGAATTCCCTCTACTTCTTTTAATTCTTGTCCTCAGGTTAGACAAGAAAGAAAACTATTAAAAGTTAGAAGAGAATCTAGGTGATGTCTGGAGAAAAATAAAGGTGAAAACTAATCAATCATCTCTACCGGGATAAGATTAGTATCAAGATAATGATCCTGCCTTTACAACTTAGAAACCCTACCTACAGTCCTGAGTCCCTTACCTCCCAGGAACTCCAAGAGGCCCCTATGGAAATAAGCAACCTATATTCTTCATAGAAAACAGCCATAGCAGTTGCATGAGTAGTGAAGTGTTCCAGATATAAGATTGGATGTTTCATTTGTTAAATATAAAAGACAGCTTATGGAATAAGAAAAGGCATTTGCAAATGACATATCTAATAAAAGGTTAGTGTACAAAATCTATAAAGTACTTATCAAACTCAATACCCAAAAAGCAAATAACCCAATTAAGAAATGGCCAGAAGACATGTATAGACACTTTTCCAAATAAGACATCCAGTTGGCTAACAGACACATTAAAAGACGTTCAGCATCACTCATCATCAGGAAAATACAAATCAAAACCACAGTGAGATTCTACCTCACATGTGTCAAATGGCTAAAATTAACAACAAAGAAATAGCTGTTGGCAAAGGTGTGGAGAAAGGGGAACCCTCTTACATTGTTAGTGGAAATGTAAACTGATGCAGCCACTCTGGAGAACGTTATGGAGGTGCCTCAAAAAGTTAAAAATAGAACTACCCTATGAGTCAGCAATTGCACTGCTAGGAATATATCAAAGGATATAAAAACACAGATTCAACGGGGTACATGCACCCTGATGTTTGTAGCAACATTATCTATAATAACCAAATTATGGAAACAGCCCAAGTGCCCACTGAGTGATGAATGGATAAAGAAGAGATGGTATATAAATAAATAAATAAATACATATATATATATATATAGTCATTTGCAATGATATGGATGCAACTAGAGTGTATTATGCTAAGTGAAGTAAGTCAGTCAGAGAAAGACAAATACCATATGATTTCACTCATATGTGGAATTTAAGATATAAAACAAATGAACATACAGGAAAGGGGGAAAAGAGAGAAAGAAGGTAAATTAACCATAAGAGGCTCCTAATTATAGAGAACAAACAGAGGGCTAAGGGGGAATGGGCTAGATGAATAAAGGGTACTTAGAAGGGCACTTGTGATGAGCACTGAGTGTTGTATATAAATGATGAATCATTGAATTTTATTCCTAAAACCAATATTGAACTGTATGTTAACTAATAGAATTTAAATTAAAATTTGAAAAGAAAAAAAGAACATTAATAAAAAGTTTCAGTGGTCAACAAAAGAGAGAAGGAATCAGTTTCAAGAGAATAATAATGCTAAAAATGTGGAACCTGTGTTTTAAACATAAATTTATGAGTCTTAGAAGGTAGTATGCATGATGTTGTGGTAAAATTCACAAAAACACTTTTCCAAATTAAAAAAAAAAATGAAATCTTACCTGTATTACTAAAAAGTGTTAGGGTACCTGGGTGGCTTGTCAGTTAAGAGTCTGACTTCAGCTCAGGTCATGACCTTGTGGTTCTTGCTCTATGCTGACAGCTCAGAGCTTGGAGCCTGCTTCAGATTCTGTGTCTTCCTCTCTCTCTGCCCTTCTCCCACTTGCTCTCTCTCTCTCTCTCTCTCAAAATAAATACACATTAAAAATAATTTTAGTATCTATATATGTACATATATATGCATGCACATATCGCCATGCTTTTAGATAGACAAAGGTATATATAAACATATAATGAATACAAAACAAAACATATGTAAATATATGTATATTTAATTTATCATATTAATACATATTCTAATCATCATATTTAATATTTATAGGTATTAATATTTAATATACATCAAGATTTTGACAAAAGTATATAATATATAAATGTGCAGAATTAAATATTAATGATAAATATGTAGTAAAATTAATACATTGACCATATGTAAACTTTAAATATATTAATATATATTAACATACACTAATAAAGGAAACTATACTGAAACTATACTATACTGAAAGTGCATACACACATACACACCTTTGTCCCTTTCCTATAACCAGCAAAAGACAGTTACAGACTTATACACAAAGCAGGACAAGTTTTCATTGGGAAACACAAACATAAATTAAATGGACTCTTGTATGAATCCTACAGAACAGCCAGAGGCTTACCGCTGAACTCCCCCAGTCATCTTATTAGGAGTGGACTTGGCAGTTCATTTTATGATTATTGTCTCATTGCTCCTTTCCACAAACATCACAATTGCACAGATTCATGATACTCACAATTGTTTAATTTGGGGGAAGAAGCAGTGCCATTCAACATCTTTTATTTCCACAAATTACAACCGTTGATTTCAGTCACTGAGGGAAGTAGACAAAGAGAGTCACAGTCAGTCTGAGAAGCCTGTTATATGATTCTGTTAACAGGCAGACAGATTTGGAAGAATGTAATGAGTTGGTTAAAAGGACAAACTGACTTCACCTTCACATTAATAAGGCATCTGCCCATCTCTTTTCTTTATGTATAATTGTTTGTGTGTACCAATCTGTAGCAAAAATCCGGGTTTAGAGATAGTACTGAGAGTAAAGTATATTTAATTGTTTAACAGACAATTGGCATGCATATTTATGCCAATGCATTGTTTTTCTCACACAGATCATTAAATTATTGGCTTGCTACCATTTAAAATCAATCTAATGTTCTTAACATCCATATAAAAGCTAATTATGATAAATATAAAGAATAGCCTGCCAAAATTTTGGTTAGAGGTAGAAAATTAGGCAGTTCTTAGCAACTAAGAAGAAGAAGAAAGGATGCCTCCTTCTTGACTTATGTGAGAAAGAACACATAGAAAAATGGTTACAATATGAGATCATTTGATCCTAAAGTCAAGATATGTTGGGTCTCCCAAAAACAATTTTTTACTAATAACAAGCAGTTAATATAAATGTGTGCAACAACATTGCCAAGTCATTTGTCTCTTTTATTTTTTTTTTTTGATGGCTGTGTATATTTTAATTTT
>NC_043712.1:54147268-54247536 GCF_006229205.1 Suricata suricatta | reverse complement strand
GCCTGCTTAATACCTTTCCTTAAATTCCACCTCTATACTACAATATACTTGAGGTCCATGCAAAAAAGTAGCTACCTTTTATGTAGGAAATGGATGATTAAGTCTTTGGTGTTGTAAAAGCAACTTCATTTAAACATAACCTCACCCACCACCAAAAAAAGGAAGAGAAAAAAAAGTAATAAAAATAATAAGGGAAAAACCCAAGACACACTTCCTAAGGGAAAAAACAAAAAAACAAAACAAACAAACAAACAAACAAACAAAAACCCAGCATGTAATTTCTGTCCTTGACGGAATGTATTAAATAAGCAAACACCACCAACAAGCAAAACAAGTATTACCATGTAAAAATATTTTTAAAAAAGACAACCCTCTCACATGCATAAATGAAAGATTGCCTCTTTTTTAAATTGAAAATCTTAAATACTCCTTCTCTTTGACTAAAGAATCCTAATAGATGAATTTTTTGGTACAAAAAATGTAGGAAGAAAATATATTTCTGGAGGCATTCCTAATAGTGTTATTTATAATAGAAATAAATTTGGGATAATCACAAATTCCTAAAGTAGAATAATAGTTATGTACACTTTACTATAAACGCAAGCTAGAATACTACAATTGAAATTGTTTTTATGATAAAATTTAAAAATGTGTGACAAATATTAGCTTATTAAGTTAAATACAAAATACATAGTTAAATAGTTAAAGAACTCATCCCATATGCACACTGTGATACCTAGATTAGAATGCTCATAATAACCTAAACTGAAAATAGCCCCAATGTCCAAGAGCAGTACAATGAATAAATAACTTGTGGAATATTTAGACAAAGGAATCCTATGCAAAAATGTAAATGAATTATAGTCACATGCAATGAAATAATAGATAAAATTTATTAGCATATGGATTTAGTTACATGCAACGAAATAGATAAAAATTATTAGCATAATATTGAGCAAAAGAAGTATAAAATGCATATAGTAAGATGCAATTATATGAAGTTAAGCAATAATGTTACTTGGAGATATGCATAAACAGTAAAAGTGCAAATGAACAAGTAAAAGGAAAGACATGATTATTGCAAGGTCAAGACAGTGATTACCTCCAAAGAAGAACAAACAGGAAATGATCAAGAGGTAAATCACATTAAAGGAATTCTAGGAGGTTAATACTAACTTGTTTCTTCACCTGGATTGTCATTACAGTGATGAGTCTTTTAAATTAATTGTTCTCTGTACTTTTATATCTGATGTGATATATTTTATGGTAGTAAGTGTTTTTAAAAGCAATTCAGAATACCTAATTTTTTCCAACTCTGGATAAGTAACAGAAAATAAAAATTGAACTAGGACTTGAAGAACAAATAGAATTAACACAAATAAAGATAGAATGAAAGGAATTTCCAAAGAAATACAACTGCATGGCCCACAGGGAAGATGTAGGGTAACAAAACAAACAAGTTTGGCCATATTGATGAATATATGAAGGCAAATAGAAGGAAATTAAGCTGAAACATTACAGGCAAAAGAGGCCCTTGAGCACTAAGCAAATTCTTGCAATAGGAATAAGATAATGGTGCTTTCTTTTTTTTAAGTTTATTTATTTTTGAGAGAGACACAGACAGCACAAATGAGGGGAAGGGCAGAGAAAAAGGGAGGGAGAGAGAATCCCAAGCAAGCTCTGTGCTGTCAGCACAGAACTCATGAAACTATGAGATCATGACCTGAGCTGAAACTAGGTGTCAGACACTTAACTGACTGATCGCCACAGGGACCCCAAGATAATAGTGTTTTATGTGAGTAACAAACCTGAATTAATATTTTGCTTTTCCTGTGACTGGTATGCAAAATCAGTATCATTCTAATAACCCTGAACCACTGGGAAGTAGAGCAGGCAGGATTGAAACAACTTCGGCAATTTCCTTGTTCCAGGCCTGAGAGCAGTTTCATATATCCACTTTCCAACACCACCAAGTTTTCAGTCCACCAGCTCCTATGTATCTGGGTCACTAAGACTAGAGTCTGGATTTGGTTCCTGTAAACTGTCGTTTTGATAGTTCATATTCCAAACTCTTATAGCCAAATCTCTACAGTAGTTGAACCTTTCAGATTATAATTTGCACAGTTCAGATTTCCTGCCTGCATGCGCCATCCCTAGCTCCATGTCCCTACTGGGACACCTGGAATTTAGTGCTGAATATAGTTTAGCTTTCAGTACAATATGTCCTCATCTCTCTGGTGCCTCTATACCCAGGTCTGTTCGCCAGTCAACGCATACCTAGTGCCTTCTCCTCAATTAGCCTGTCCACACTGTAAGAAGTGTGGACAAATTTCACAATTTATTTATATCTGCATTTCCAACATTAAGAATAGAAATGATACATGTTCAACAAAAGGAAAAATGGAGATGAAAATCAACTGCTATCTAGGTAGAATTAAATTTATCACATTCATTCCTTATGCTAACAATATAGGCCATGGTGGAAATGGTGAATAAATATATGTTGCAATTATCAATTACTGTATAATTTTAATAAAGAAATTTTATTTTCATTTTTCAGGAGAAGTGAAATCATACTTTCCCTAAATGAGTAACAATTACCTTTGAAATATACCATTGAAGTATAATTGCTTGATAAGAGATGAGAAAAAACTAAAGAGTAATATCCAGTGGCCTTAAATGTTCTATTTATGACTCATAGGCACCATTTTCTTTTCCATTAAGAATGAAAAGACTGACTCTACAGCACAAACCAAAACCAAAAACAAAACACCAGGAATACATCTTTTAAAGTCTTGGATATTTATATTTTAGCTACATAAATTATTTCTTGATTTACAAAATGGAATGCACAACCTTTTGATTTCAGATACTTTTTTTAAAATATCTTTTCCTAGTAAAACAATCATAAAGGAGGGTGGTACAAAGCAATTAAAATAGCTTTGCTTATAAATTATCCCTCCAGAGACCATGATTTGTAGTGTACATCTGTTTTCACAAATAATGATTGCCATAATATTGCATTTCTGAGTTCTCTTCTCTGTAAATATTTGTTCCAGCCCAACTTATCCTGAGTTACTTCCACTAAAGCTGCCATTAATGGGTGCTGCTTAGAAACTCGAGTTTTTGCTATGCCCCTGTTCTCTAGTGCCTTGATTATTGCGTAAGCCTGTGCACAATCTAAGGGATTTGTCAATTCCCAATTATTGTGTTTCATCTGCTGTATATTATTCAAGTATAATGCTTTCCCTCTGGCTGTTTTCTGTGTGCAATTGTAAGTCAATTCCAATTTCTAAATGGGGGAGTATAAAAAAGCATCTCTCTGCCTTTACGTATGTGTTAGTATTAATCTAGAATCATTGGCTGCACATAATTGGCAATTATTCAGTCTAGCTCAAGTAAAGGAAAAAGGAAAAAGGAATTTGGGCAATTCGCAGGGGACAAGAAAGATATCAAGACCCTTGATGGAATTCCCAACTCTCTTTACATACATGTCTCTGTGAAGACTGGCTTTCTTTGCTTCAAAATGCACATGGGAGAATCAATGCTCCACACTTCTGAGTTCATGCAGAACTCAATTTCTTGTTTCTTGTTCTGTATCCTCAGTTTTCAAGAGCCAGAGAGAGGCTGCCCCAACGCCTTCATGGTATTAAATTCTGGTCCTCACAAGGAGTCAAAACAAACACAGCTGCTGGGAAGCAGCCCCATTAGAGAGGGATGGGGAATAGTTTTCTATAAGGAGGCCATTTACTTTAAATATTTATTAAACATATTTAACTATAAGCTGTCCTTTTTAAGTTTATTTATTTATTTTGAAAGAGAGAGCATGCAGAGGAGGGACAGAAGGAGAGGTAGAGAAAATCCCAACAGGCTCCGCATTGTCAGACAGAGCCTAACGCTGAACTTGACCTCAGGAACTGTGAAGTCATGACCTAGGCCAAAATCAGCAGTCCAAGATTTAATGAGCCTTTTGTTTCTTGGAATACATATCTGCACTCTTAGTACTACATTTGGCCTCAATTTGAATCCAGATCTAGAGTTTGAGAAGAAGCCTGTGAGCCTAAGCAGATATTAGATATATTTTATAATAATTAGTCCCTTTAGGAAAACACACCAAAGACTTTCGGATCTATTCTGTGATTCAGTTCCCTTGGGTAACTTTGGCATGTACAATGTGTAGTTCTTCAAGGCTGTGGCTTCAACTCTCATAGACAGGCTCACTAAGCAGGTAGACAATTTGAAGCAAATGCCAGGAATGTATGTTAGAAGGAAGCTATGTGACTATTAGGCAAAAACAATGTGCAATTCATTCCTCTTATTAATGAGCCATTTCCCCTTCAGGTAAATTATTTCACCAATGTATGATCATGAAGGGCTTCAATCAGACCTTCTTGACAGACTGGACACATTGCTGGACAGATGCCATTGTCTTAGAAATAAATACCAGGCTTCTTCAGCAGAGCTTTCTCACAAAGCAACCTGGCGAGAGAACACACAATTCCTTCAGCCCCAGATTACCTGATGTGAAACTTCAGAAGATTTCCTTATGGGATCAAAAAGACAAGAAGGTATTTGGGCTGTAAAGGAAAACTAAGACTTAACAGAGAACAAAGTCAGGGATGAATTTAATTAATGGCTAGAGATATTGACAAGACATACAGTACAGAAAAGAGAAATCAGAAAGATAATCCTCTTCAACTTTTTTCTCATTTCTATAAAATCTATTGCTCAAAGGCAGACAATTAAGAAAAAATTTGTCTGTCATCAGTACAGAACAGTAATCCTACTGAAAATGCTTGGTTTTGTATGTGCTGTTTAAGCATACCAGAGCATACTTAAAGCAAACATATTCTGGTGGATTAAAATTCTTATGTCACACAAGCAACAGGATAAATTTAAATCATCACCTTTCCTGTGATTCCAGAATTATCAGACATTTTTAAGTAAAATATTCTCTTTGTTTTAACACCATTTAAAAGATGGGGAATGGATGGCAGTCGGGTGAACTAAAAGAAATACCTGAAATTTTACCAGTGGGGGAAAAGTACCACAGTGTCATAAAACCTTAAAAGGAGAAGAAGATAGAGAGGAAAAAAGGGAGGGAAGGAAAGAGGGGAGGGAGGGAGGGAGGAAGGAAGGGAGGAAGGGAAGCAGCGAGGAATGAAGGGATGAATGGAGGGAGGAAAGAAGGGAGAGAGCAGGAAGGGAAAAGTGAAAATCCTGCATTATTGCTATGAGAAATCCCACAACCAATATCAATTTGGCTGCTTCTGCCTTTACTGTGTCCCATTTTATAAGATTTTATGGCCTTAATCAGTTTAGGGAAAGAAGTTCAATAAAAGTGCCATGCGATTTCCTAAATACACAGACTCCACTAATACCTGTGAGATCCCCATCAGAATTTTGGAATAGAGACCATGACTGCTTTATGAAAAGTATCCACTGAAGAGAGTTCATTTGTTTCTTTGATGATTATGACCAGCATTACAGTGTGCCAGACGGCATCAAGGTGCTAACCCACAAAATGAACAGTGTTTAATATGTGCTTTGGCAGTCATGCAGATTCAAATTAGGTTACTTAATGCAGATTTCATTTTACCCACATCTTTCATCCTAAAATTCTGTCACTGTCTCCACTGAGATATAAAATACCAGTTTTTCAGCTCACAGGAATTTCAGCGTTACCTCAAGGACAACATGTACATATTTGAACAGTCAGTGCAAAGAAGCTAATTTCCTTCCCTGCATCCCGACAACCTCACTCCAGGACAACAAAAAGGAAAACTGACTCCACTCTATTTTGGCACAGAGAATTAAATTCCCAGGGAAATGATGGTAAAATGAGAGATACCAACAGTATCATTTTATCTTACTTCTATGTGGTGTTTCTACTGCTGGGAGATCACATTGGATCTGATCTTCCCAAACTCTGAGAACCACTCTGCCACAAAAACTGTATTATCTTCCTACCTGACCTGGATTTTGTAGAACCAGAGTCCTTGCTGTGGGCTAAACCACTACTTCTGTTGCAAATAGACCGTTCAGCTATTATGTTTCCTAGTTAATATGGACATTGGAAATGTTAAGAAGTGAGTTTTAGAAGACGATTGGTATTTGTAGCAGCTGATTTCTGCACTGAACTCGGAGTGCTTTGTGAGGGACCGCTATGTCCTATTTATTTTTGTATTTCCAGCCTCTAGCCAAACACACGAAGAGCTCAACAAATACTGAAAGAACAAATGGACTCCAAACGAAGCATCATATGGAAAGAGGCGACCTTTCACCGCTCTCCTATGAGACAGCAACACCATTTACAAAGATAAGATCCAGTTTGAATGGAATTTTGGATTTTTCTATTCCAGCCATAGACCAACATCACAGGAAAACAGCACACTTATAGGGGTACTTGGAGCCAAGATCCCGGTTAAGCCTAAATTCAATATGAAGGAAGGATTAATAAAGCATTCAAACTAAGCTTGAGTACGTCATGGGACAATATATTAATAATACAAAGAAAATAATCTAATAATCGGGAAATGTTTCACTAGATGAATGAAACAATGACACAAAATATTATTTATTATAGATCCATGGAACTGTTAAAGAGTCTTCAATGACACCATGTATCAAATTACTTCATGCCATCCTTGAAATTTGATTTGCCATTTAACATTGCCTTTTTTCTAATTCTGCTCTACTTTCATGACCAGGTTTGCCTAAATTCTAACCGGTTCTCTTAAGCTTAAGTTAACCCCATTGCCTTTCAGTACAGCACCTTTGCCTCTGCGGGAGACCTGGCTCACCACAGCTGCTCACACCCACACACGCAAGGGAGTCTTATCCTGTAGGACAAACTATGCGCCAGTGGGAAGGAGTCGCTAGTAGATAAATTCTTTCCCTTTTCTCCCTCATAATTAACAATCCTATAATATAATTCCTCAGCTTTCTTGGAGAATGTTTCCACAAGACTAAGCTGAAATTTTTATAGTGGTTCTACCTGTCTCGCTACCTTTTTTCTTCATTCCTGCTCTCCGGAATTGCATTGCCTAATGGAAACAGAAGCACACAAGACTTGGCCTCAAGGTCTATTTTCTGGAGAAACCAGGCAAGGCATTTAAACTGGTCCTGAAAGCAGACTTTCAGGCCCTGGTTTTGGAGCTGGAATGCCCAGTTGGTGCATGATAGCAATCGTTTCCACTTCAAATGGTGGGGACAAAAGTATACTTTCAAGGTCTTTCCCCAGGCATGCTCCTCCTCTTCTGCTCCCCCTTACATTATTATCTGCCAGATTTGTAAAGCAAAACCAGAAATGTACAGTAGCCATCCAAAAAGAATTTCCTGCTGCAATTTATTTTTAAACAATAAAGCCAGAAACTGCAAATGGTGTGAGGCTTGTCAACTGTAGCTTGGAAGTTCATTCAAATCATACAGTTTTAAAAATGAATAATGAGTACTCAGTGAAATTGGTGTTGATTTTACCCACAAAATCAGACAAGACCACAAATTTTTTATTTCCACTTTTAACTTTCTGTGATTGGTCCCAATTTGCCTAGGAAATGGAAATATTCATGGGGGAAAAAAGAGACATGGTGATGTCTGTCCCGGAGAGAAGGAAATAGGGGTAGATGGGTAGAAAGAGACTGAGGAAAAGAAGGGGCAGAATAAAATTAAAGAGGACAAGGCCAGATCCCTGGACACGTGCACTGTATCCATGCCAGGGCCTTTGACTTGGAGAGATTCCACATTGGGTTTAATGCCCTGCTGTCATGAGTCTTAACATTCTTAATTCTGTAACAAAGTGTCCCTACTTACATTTGCACTAAGGTGCTTAGTGCAAATATAGTACAAGTGATATAGTTGGTCCTGGGGCAGAGAGATAGAGCAAAATACTTGGAATGGAAAGAAAGAAACTATTTTGCTCTAGTTCAGAATAAAGAAACTGGGGTCTGGGTGCTCAGTCGGTTAAGCATCCGACTTTGGCTCAGGTCATGATCTCACCCTGCCCCGGGTTCTGTGCTGACAGCTCTGAGCCTGGAGCCTGCTTCAGATTCTGTGTCTCCTTCTCTCTCTGCCCCTCCGTCCACTCTTGCTCTTTGCTCTGTCTGTCTCAAAAATAAATAAACAGGTTTTTTTATTTAAATGAATAAAGAAACTGGAAGTGAAATGGATTTTACAATACAGGTGTACTCGGTAGATATGGCACAATATTGAATGTGTGAGATGGGAAGATTATTGGTGACACCCTCCTAGTTTCTGTAGACCCCATGGCATAGAGAAAATTGTAAACCAGTATGCAGAAGCACTAGGGGAAATACCTGTGAACACTGAAGCTGGACTGGTACATGTGTATGTGTGAGAGTCGGGGGCGGAGAGTTCCACCTCTAGTCCCATGCAATCAGTGAACTGGAAGAGTAGAGAGGAGGCGTGAAACCGACAAAATAATTAAAGTGTCTTTATATTACATAATGCTGACACATTAAAATGTCAAATATCCAACTGAAATGAATCTATATCATGCAAAACTTTCCTAAAAATTGGATAATATTGTAGAATTTTCTTTGTGCCTGGCACCATTACAGATTCTGGGAATTTGGTGGTAAATAGGACAGATTATAGTGCCAATCTGAAAATAGGTTACTTATACAAGTAACTACCTGATTCAAATTGTGGTAAGTGCTTTGAAGAACATATAACAAGTTACAAAAATGCATGTATTGGAAGGCCAATCTATACGAGAGCAGAAATTGAGAGCCTTCCTAAACAATTAGCATTTAAGTTGATATGAATAGGGATTAGCCAGGCATGAGGTGAAGGAATAAAGGAAGCATTTCAAGGAAAACCTGGGTAGTTCAGTCAGGTAAGCATCCAACTTTTGATTTCAGATCAGCTCATGATCTCAGGGTCTTGGGATTGAGCCCCCTACCAGGCTCTACATTGAGTGTGAAACATGCTTAAGATTTTCTCTTACAAGGGCACCTGAGTGGCTCATTCAGTGGCTCAGTCAGTTAGCAACCAATTTTGGGTTTCAGCTTAGGTCATGATCTCATGGTTTGTGGGGTGAGTCTCATGTCAGGCTCCAAGCTGACAGCCTGGAGCCTGATTGAGATTCTCTCTCTCCCTCTCTCTCTCTCTCTCTCTGCCTTGCCCCCACTCCTGCATGAACATGTGAGCTCTCTCTCTCTCTCAAAATAAATAAACATTTAGAAAAAGATTCTCTCTCTCCTTCTCCCTCTGCCCCTCCTCACCTCTCCCCCTTCTCTATCAATTCAGGGACATAGCTACTATAGCAAATTTACATGAAAATTATATGAGGCCAAAATGCCAGAGTAGAAAGCTTTTGCTTCTCTTTTGTCCCCTTTTGTACCTTGCCACCTAGGATAGTGCCAGGCACATAGTAGATCCTCAGTAAATATTTACTGGATGAATGAATGATTGAATGATATATTCTTGGTTAGTTTGAAAGCCCAAAAAATCATGTTAGAAGCAAACCTCCAAACCATAAGCAAATTATAGTCACTAACAAGTACATGTGGAAATAAATGCAAGAAATAGTGTGAACCTTACCATTAATCAAGTACTAAGGTCTGAAACAGCTAGAATCATTTCTGTTCAGAACACAGTCTTCAGAGGCCAGCAGTTTTTCACAGCCATCCATTAAGGAAGTCTACAATTTAAAAAGTTGTATCTTCTGACTAGATGCTATGCAAGTCTAAGTAATGGATCATCCTTTATATAAGTCAACTCAACCACAGTAATTCCATTTACCTTTGAGTATACTGTATCATGCGCTGCTTGGGAGTGGCTAAGGCTGGGATAGAAATGTTTTTCTTTTATTTTCTTTCAGACCACTGACCAAAACAGAGAGTTTTGGTATTGCATAATTCTTAAGTCATTCAGCTGAATTGTTTAACTTGGACAGAAACTTAAGACTTAACACAAACTTACTGTGATGAGTGATTCAGGATTGCCCCCTTTTCTTTTCTATGTTTCCATTGTTTCCAGTAAGGAATTGCCCCACCCATAGCTTCCATTTTCTGAGTAACTTCGGTCCTTATAATTGAAAGAAAAAAAAATGGGAACCCTACTTAAATTATTGTTTGCTTTCAGACTTTATAATTACCCAAATAAGAATTCCTTGTTTTAAGCAGCTATTTTTGCTTTTTCTAAGTGAACACAATATAATTTAAAATATTTGTTTTGTTAATTGATATTCCTTTCACATGCAATATACCAGTAAGATCTACATACAAATCTTAATATATTTTAATCATTTATTTTATAAATAAGGCATTCATTAACAAATGGGTTATTTGTTTTAACTGGGTGCTCCTGAAGATAAGAACAATGTCTTATACATTTCTAGATTATTTATATTCAATTGTACTGTGCCTGATACCCATTCATTTCCTATCTACAGCCTATTTTCTTTAAACTTTTTTAGTGTTTATTTATTTTTGAGAGAGAGTATGAGTGAGGGAAGAACAGAGACAGAGTGAGACAGAGAACCTGAAGCAGGCTCCAGGCTCTGAGCCATCAGCACAGAGCCCGACGAGGGGCTTGAACTCACGAACTGCGAGATCATGACCTGAGTGGAAGTCAGACACTTAACTGACTGAGCCACCCAGGCGCCCCTACAGCCTATTTTCTTATTGAGCAACTTTTTAAAAATCTCCAGTGTTTTGGTGTCAGGCACCACATTCAAATGAACTTACTGATTAAATGAGAATATACATACAAAGTTCTAAACACCATATTACATAGAGAACAAGCACTCAATAAATATTGGCTATTTATTTTTCATCTAGTCTGTACATATATAATGGAATCTTACAAAGCAGGTATTATCGTACCACTCCACAAATGAGGACACAGTGCTCCATGAGGTGAAGCATGAAGTAACTTGCCCAAAGGGACTCACTCAGCCAGTGTATTTCTGAAATCATGTGTCTTCTCTCAAGCAACCACCTCTCACCGCACATGATTTCAGAATATTTTTATTTTAAAAAGTTTTTACACATTTATTTATTTTTGAGAGATAGAGTGAGACAGATTGTGAGCAGGGAGGGGTAGAGAGAGAGGGAGACACAGAATCTGAAGCAGGCTCTGGGCTCCAAGCAAACGTTTAGCACAGAGCCCGATACAGGGCTCGAACCCACGAACCATGAAATGATGACATGAGTCAAAGTCAGACAGTTACCCTACTGAGCCACCCAGGTGCCCCCCAAGATATTTTTAGAACAGGTTTTGTGGATTATCCAAATATACATGCACTGAAAATACAGAAATATAAACCCTGTTCAGACATCACATAATGTAGAGTCCCATGTGGACAGAATATTGACTTGTTCTTGAGGAAGTGAAGTCATCAGGATGAGGAAGATGGATACTGTCATAAAACCAGAAGAGACTCCAGCAGGTGTGCGGCCTGTCTCATAGCACAGACCATTTGAGAGGACTCAATCCCCCAGCACATTTACTAAGTACTAGCTTTATATGAGGCACTGTGTAGATGACACTCTGGCAATCAGACGAAGGTAGGTATGTCAGAAGTGCTAGGTGTCCTTGTGGAGCAAATACTAATAGCAAAACAGACTAAAATAAACAAGCAAATAATTGCAAACTGTCAGTGTGATGAAGGCAAACAAGATGCTGAAACACACCTTGTTACAACTTTAGATATCCAGTCTTTGTAGTCCTCCAATTTGCATATTAACTTTTTAAGGATAATTAATGTTGTTCACAACCACAAAAAGCATATCATGAATGAGTAGAGCCTGTCTCACAAGTACAATGAGATTTATTTTTTATTTTATTTATTTATTTAAAAAACATTTTTTAATGTTTATTTATTTTTGAGAAACAGAGACAGAGTGCAAGAAGGGGAGGGGCAAAGAGAAAAGGACACACAGAATCTGAAGCAGACTCCAGGCTCTGAGCTGTCAGCACAGAGCCCGATGCGGGGCTCGAACCCATGAACCGTGAGATGGTGACCTGAGCCAGAGTCAGATGCTTAACTGATTGAGCCACCCAGGGGCCCCACGATGATATTTTTAAATTATTTTTTAAAAGTCATTAATATAATCCACCTTATTGGTTAAAAACAAAATAGCATATGGTCAGAAAATAGAGTCAGAAAAGAATCCTTAACATATATAATCTCTATGTAACAGAAACTCGGCTATATTTCAATAAATGACTTCTCTTAACCTAATGAAATGTATATCAAAAAGAGTAGTTCTTAAACTTTAGTTTGCCTAAGAACAGTGTAGGAAAATGATTGAAACAGATTTCTGGAATCATCCCCTTACCCTCAAAGTTTCTGATTCAGTAGATCTAGGGGTAGAGCTCAAGAATCTGAATTTCTGGAGTATCTGAGTGGCTCAGTTGGTTAAGCATCAGACTCTGGGTTTTGGCTCAGGTCATGATCTCAAGGTTCATGAGATAGAGTCCTGCATGGGGCTCCATGCCATCAGTGTGGAGCCTGCTTGGGGTTCTCTGTCTCCCTTTCTCTCTTTGTCTCTGCCCCTTCCCCACTCCTCTCTCTCTCCCTCTCTCTCTCTCTCTCTCTCTCTCTCTCTCTCTCTCTCTCTCTCCCCCTCTCTCTCTCTCTCTCTCCCCCTCGCTCTCTCTCTCTCTCCCCCTCGCTCTCTCTCAAAATTGGTAAATAAATTTAAAGAAAAATAACTTGTGTTTCTAACAAGTGCCCAGATGACCACAACACTGGTCATACGCTGTGAGCTGCTGGCCCATACTCTTAATTATAAAATAAGACTGTGAAGTCAGCATCAAAATAAGAACTCTCAATTCTGTTTTATCATTTAGAGACTCTAAGTAGAATAATAAGAAAATTTAAAGTATGAAGTTTCAAAAATTAAAAAACAAAAACATTTGTCTTTATTTGAAGGCAATATGCGAACCCACATACACAATCCAAAACATTCATTTAATAAACAAAAACACTTCATGTCTATGTATATGTGATTCTTTATGCCACCAGCAAGAACCAATCAGAAAAGTAACTAAATATATGTTTTATATAAAATTGCCTTAAAAATTAAACTACTTAGGGATAAAGCAAGGAAAATGAGTGGAAGATCTCATGAGTGGAAGATATGTAGAAAGTTGCAAAATTTTACTAAAGTAAGCAAAAGAGAACCTATGAAAGTGTCAAAGAGATAGAAAATATTAATGATGTTATTAATCTATGAATTTAATTAATCAAAATTTAAAGCAATATCAATCAACATCTCAATAGTTTTTCATAGAATGTAAAAAGGTACTTTCTATGAAAATGATTAAAATCATTTGGAAGAGTACAGAAACCAAAAATGTAAGAAAGTTTAGAGAAGGAGTTCAAAGGAAATATGTAAATTACAACTATGGATATAAACAGACCAGTGGATCTGAATAGAGGGCCTTTTAAATGGATACTTGTATAAGGTTAACTATATGATTTCCCTACAATTTATCCATCCCTTTATTGATGGAACTTTAAATTACATCATGATATTTGCTGTTGCTATTAGCACTACATGGAACATTATGTTTATCATCATTGATGCACATGTCAGCATTAACTGATTTCCTTTGGATATGCACAATAAATAAAGCCAACTTACTCTCCAAAGTGTCTGTGCCAATTTATATTTCTACCAGGATAAGAGAGATACCATTCCTTCATGCCTTCTCCAACACCTGGGGCTTCTAGGCTTCTAATAAAGTTTCATAAATCTGAAGGGTGAGAAATTATCTTTCATTATTTTATTTGTGCGCCCATCACTAATAGGGAAGTTGAGTATCATTTCACAAGTTTATTGACCATTTTCATTTTCTCTTATGTCAAGTGGCTGCCCATATCTACTTTGATCTTTTTACTTGTTGCTGGTCTTCTTTTTGATAGTCAGTCTGAATTACAGCTGTGATATCTTATCAGTTACATGGATTTAAGTAGTCTTAGCTCACCTCTGTTGTTTGACTTCAAATTTTGCTTATGGGTCTTTGGTTTTGAAGTTGGAAATGTACATTGAAAATGTTACCTTAATTCTGGGATTAGTTATTTTTTGTGTCTAAGGCATTCAAAAATTAGAACATTTGGAGATATTTTAAAAGCCTATAAATTAATTCCACATATTTAATATAATAAAAATATTATAATCAGAACTAGAGGGTAACCCATCTACTTCAGAATAGCATGCCATTTGGAAGATGGGAGAGTAAGCTCAGTGTATGCATCTGTATTCCCAATATAGTGCTTTGTAATGCTTGCATTTATCAGCCAGCTTACCGTGACTGCACTTAGGAAAGACTGTAGTGATTCAAATAAATAAGTAATTGCTTTTCTGCCTTATTGATGTTGATGACTCGATATACTTTTGTTTTTAATTTATTTAAGTTCAGGTGAGCTAACATACAGTGTAGTATTGGTTTAAGGAGTAAACCCAGTGATTCATCCTTTACCTGTAACACCCAGTGCTCATCCCAACAAGTGCCCTCCTTAATGCCTATCACCCATTTAACCCATCCCCCCACCCACCTCCCCTCCAGCAACCCTCTGTTAGATACACTTTTAAAAAGATCTCAGTTCTTTTCTCTTAAAAGTTTCCTTGGGAAAATTTAGTGAAGCAGAACCCTTCCATAACCATGAAAGTTGGCAAGCTGCCTTGATGAAAATTGTTACCATACTGTGATGAACTTCTGGTAGCTGTGTTAATCTAATTGCAAGAAAATGTCATTCTCTTAAAGGAAATATTTGGTTTCACCAGCCTGTAAATCCGTATTAGCTATTCTAAGTCACTGGTTCAAACTGAAATCCAGTACCTGGCTCATAATAATTAACTGTAGATAAATCAGTTTGGATCACAGTCATTTGGCTATTCTAAGAGACACTGTTAATATTAAAATACTCAATGGTACCTGCTTAGCATGTTTGCCTTCATATGCTATTTCCAGTTTCTTTGTAAGTTTGCCAAGTGTTTTCAAATGAGTCCCCTGGGAAAATGACCTATCAGTAATTTTTTCCTGCATTTTCTCAGGCTGATAGGAGAGCAGTTCTTTGATCTTGCTGAGGGTTGCACTTCTTAGTTTTCTAAGCACAGAGAAACCTTATGTTTGTGCAGCTAGGCAAAGCTTTGTGCCAGCACTGGATATTTTTATGTCTTACATAAAGCTTAAAAGCTGAAATCATGATCTACAGGTTTGAGGAACAGAGAACGTTTCAATGTTTTCACTAAAATTATGCTAGTCTCTTTATGCTTTGTCCTTTAGAATTTTATGCTTTGATACTTTGCTCTTTTCCATGACTTTTCTCAACTAAACCTTCTTTCCTTGCCACTCAATCCCTTCTCCCACCCACCTCCTTTCACAAAAGTACACAGGAAGTCATTATAGATTTTTCACAGACAGGGGGACAGGGGAATATTTTGTTTCCATTATCTGAGATAAAAATTAATAGTAATAAAGTCATCATTCTCAGTGATCTAAGATAAAAGTCGTCCTTTTTTCTTTGTTTCTTAGAGTAGTGGGAGATCAAAAGTTATACAGAAGTGTCACACCCTCACAACGATGGAAAACAGTAGAGGAATGGCTTTCCCATCAGGAAATCTAGAGAGGAAAAATCCCTTCCTTTGGGAGGTGTCAAGTTTCTTTTTCCAGAGAGGGCAAAGGATCCACTAATTAATATGAAAGCAAAGGCAGGATGCCTGTAACAGCGGTGAAGTTTATTCATTTATTTTCTCGTTGGGCAGATAAAGAAGTCTGATAAATTAATTCTAATTCGGGGGGGGTGTTAGATTTCGTTTTTTATTTGATTTCCCAATGATTTGAGTATTTTTTGCTTTTAAAAATAAAGCAATTTCGATTGAAAATTTTGTATATATTTATATTACTCTGGTCCCACATAACATCATTGAGGATTGGTTTCCCCACCTAGGAAATTTGGCTGCTTTTTCCTGCCTTAGAGAATCATTCCAGAGATCGGCTGCTGAGAGAAAAAGAGCTGGTGAAGGAGAAGAAAACGCAAACATTTGAGGGTATTTAGGAGGTCACTGAAATGTAATTATCAAGATGTGACGGGGGCGGGGTGCTCTGTTGGATTTGGGATGAGCAAGTACACTCATAAACATGTTTCATTTCACTTCTTAAAAAATTGCTAATACTGTGCCAAAGAGGGGGAAAACACACATAAGTCTTTGGCAGTTCCAAAATAACACTCTGCAGCCCCCACAGTAATAAAAGAATGGGCCCTGACTTCAGACAGCCTAAAGAATTTCAAACTATCTCAAAACAGAGGATTTTACCTGGTTCTTAAGAAACTTAGGGAAGTTATTTAATTTCTCTTTCTCCCCAGTTGACATATACCATTGCATAAGTTTAAGGGGTGCAATGTTTTGATTTGATAGCATTTATAAACTGCAAAATGATTACTACCGTGGTGTTAGCTCACACGTCCATCCCATCACCTAGATACCACTTATTTTTGTGTGGTGAGAACATTAACGATCTACCCTCTTAGCAACATTCAGGGGGACGATACGGCAGCATTAGTTATAATCACCATGCTGTACAACAGATCCCCGGATTTTAATTTTTATAATTAGTTCGTACCCTCTGATCAATATGTCCAATTTCACCCACTTCCCAGGCCCTGGTAAGCACCTCTCCATTCCGTTTCTCTGAGTTTGTCTTTTATAGATTCCACATATGAGTGATATTTGTCTTTCTCCCTTTGTCTTGGGAAGTTACTTAATTTCTTTCAGTCTTGATGTCCCCCAAGTGCTAACATTGTAACATAACATAATGTTTCCACACTGAAACAGAATGGCAATAATAGTGTATTCCTCCTCGGGTGCTTGTGAGATCACTAGACATGTCAAAAAGGCACACCTTATCTACTTAATAAATACTATTTGTTCCCACCTCATGAGAGTGCTACGCAGATGTAAAGAGTGTTTGGCTGGTTTTATTATCATTCACTGTATGATATTTAAATGATAAATTACAAATAATCAAATTTTAAAAGTTCACTTAAATCAATCTACCAGGATAGTGATGGGGAGACTGTTTTTTTAACTGCTATAATTATCTTACATGCAGATAAATGTTTATTCAGTTATTATATTCTTGTGGGATACAGTCTTATGAATACTACCATGAAAAACATATTCTATTCTGGCACAAATAATCTCAAAATTTTAACAGAAATATATGTGTTAGTTTGTATGAAAATATAAATAACTCAAATAATGTATTAGTCATTTCTGCATTTTATGTTATATATTTTGTGGTTTTTAAATTTTCAATGAGAATATGACTAAATTTAGATAACAGGATCTTTTTGTATTTTAGACAGTAAAAAAATGTTTGGATATAATCCATCAAAAAAATTAGACCTATAAGTCCTTCCCTTTTATCTTGTGAAAACATCATACACACAGAAGTATATATAAGAATATAAACATGGACAATAAAAATAAAGAAATCACCGCTATGAACATCATCAAGGTTAAGTAACAGAACACTACTCTATATTATAAACCTCCTTTGTGCACAATTAAATTTCCTTCCCTCCTGCAGAATCTATTGCAATCTTATCTCTGGTGCTGTTTCCTTTCCTTCCTTCTATACATGCATATTTAAATAATACATTGTTTAGTTTTGCTCGTTTGGAACTTTGTTAACATGGAATCACTTTAAAAATATTCTATATCTACTTCTTTCACTCACCATCATGTTGATGGAATTCTTCCATGTTGATGTGTGTAGCTGTAATTTCTTCACTTTCCTTGTAAGACAACATCATAAAGTATGTCTACATCGTGATTTATATATCAAACCTATATTAGATGTACATTTGGGTTGTTTCTCTTTAAGACTATTGTATTGGGGTTGCTCTGAAAATTTCTGCAGAAGTTTCCAGATAAATGTGAATAAGAATCCCTCTAAAGTGTGGATCAAGTGTGGAATTCCAAGATCATAAGGAATGCACATGTTCAAATACACGGAAGGTCAGACTACTTTTCAAATTGGTGCTGCAGCGGATGACAATATTTGATATGGCCAACTATTATTTATCTGGCTCCCTACCACAGTTCATGAATTTTTCCAGAACTTCTAGTTGGATCACATCCTTTCTTTCAGCTCTTCAGTGGATCCCCTTTCTGTCAGAATAACAACTCAAACCTTTGATCTAAACCACAAGGCCATGCCTTATCTGATGGCAGTTTTTGATCATTTAAATTTTGCCAGCTCTGAGGGTAAGTAGTTGTAGGCTACAGTGGTTTTGATTTTGTGGAGCTTGATCACATGGCCCTGGGATAATGACCTGAGCTGAAATCAAGAATCAGATGCTCCACCCATGAGCCACCCAGGTGCCCCAATAAATTTTGTACTCAGCGAAAATACAACTTGGTCATGAAGTATTATTACCCTTGTTCCAGAACGCTGGCTTCAGTCTGTTAATTTTTCATTTATGTTCATTAGGGAATTTGACATGAACTTTTTCTTACTCATACTCTGTTTGTTTTGGCATTAGAGTTTGGTATGCTAGCTTTAAAAAATGAAAGAACAGAAAAAGATATTTCTGTCTTTCTCTATATTGTCGGATATGGAAATTATTTCTTTAGCGTATAGCACAATGTGTGGCAGTCACAATGACATGTGATCCACAAATCATTTCCTTTTCTGCTTGGCACACAGCCAGACTACAAGTCCCTGTTCCTCACAAATATGTGGGGCCATGTGCTGAAGTTCTGGCCAATGGAGTGTGATTTACATCATGTGAGTAAATGACATTGTATGTAAAAGTGCTTTTCATGATGACAATTCACATCTGAAACATCATTTTTCAAGGAATGTTTTCTCATTTTTTAATGGTGGATAATAATTAAAAACTAAATGGTAATTATGTGGGTTAAAATCTGTATATAATGGACCTAGAAACCTAGAAGCCAAATTGGTGCTTAATAATTATAAACTGTTATTATAATTTAATACAATAATGCTATTTTTATAAAAATGCTATTTTACTTTTCAAAGAGATTTAACTCTTAATTTACATTCCATATAAAAATACAGGTCCATAACTTCAGTTTCCAAAGGAAATAAGATAGAAATAAGTGAAAAAAATGAAAATTTATCACAACAATATAATATATTGCAATGTAATATTATATATTATATATAAAATTATAGTATATATTATATACACTGGTTTACAGCAAAAAGCAATAGGAGGTAGTAAAGCTTCATAAACTAGAAAGGTCCAGATACATTCGGGGACAGGGATGTGACAGCAAGACCCCCTGAACAAAGATCCAGGCTCAGAGATAACGGCTTTGTGAAAAAATTAGCTTATGGGGCTTTTATAAATATAAAAACACGAGTAACATGAAATAGTATCAGGGTGACAAAAGTAAATAGGACTGCTTATTCTGTGGCTGTCAGCTATATAGTAGTTCCAATGTACTTTAGATTCTGGGGCTAAAATCAATGTTCTTTTCAATGTGACCTGTTCCAAACAGCCTCTGATATGATTGCTCAGGGAAATGTTGATATTGATGTGCCTTGGTAATTTGCTTACTGCTAAAAATAAAAATGCCTATTGTCTTTATCAATGATGAAAATGAGACAAAAGAGCCAGAAGCCCTTTACTGTTGAGTTTGCCCTTTACCCTTTGATTATGAAAATTTCTTATTTTTCTATTCACTTTAGAAATGCATGTAAAGTAATTGAGGGGAATCAGTGCATGAGTTGGAGAAGACCAGAAAGGAAGTTACAGGTCAAAAGGAACCTAGAAACATCAGGAAGCACATGAAAATTTCTCATAACACGTATAATATGTTGTTGCTGTAGGAAGATTAAAATATAGAGAAAGAAATATAAATTCATACATAGTGATTTATATAACTCATTCAGAGTTAGAGATTTCATACTATTTTGACCTATATCTTTCTAGGCATTTATTTCAGGAGAAGGATTTTTAAATGGACAATTTCTATGCCAGAGACTTTCCTCACAACAGTTCTAAGAGTGACTTGACATTATCTCCATTTTACAAACACTGAAACTCAGGGAAGTCAAGTCACTTGCTTATAAATTGATAAGTAGCAATGATAAAATGATTTCACAGTTCAAAGTTTTTCCTGAATCCAAAACCCACTGAAAAGATTGATGGTGCTCCAAATGACGTAAGCAACACAGTAGAATAGGAAGCCCCAGATCCTCCTTCCTCCCATGGAGATGTCAGTTCAACAACAACACGTGAACTGGTTCTCTTCATGAAAAACCCAGAAACCAGTTGAAAAGCTCTTGTATCCCAGGCAAGTAAAAAGCCAGGCATGTCAAAGCCAATATTTTGGACATGTTCTCACATGGTTCCCTCTAGCCCCCAAAACAGTGCCAGCTCACACCTTCCTCCTGGGGAAGGAAAGAAAAGACTGGATAGTACTTCCAACATTCTGACTATTCAGAAGGGGCTACCAGAGAGACTGGCTTCTGACCTACCTGTCAGAGTGCTGCTGGAGCCCGGCATGCTATCAGTGTCTCTGGGCTAATGAGGACAAAAAAGAGTTGAAGGGCATGCTCTTGCTCCAAAGCACCTGCAGTGCAGTAGATGGAGGCCAGTACAGCTCTGCAGCCTGTCCTTCTGGAGGAAAGAGGAGACTATAGAAATGTGCCCAAGGTTCTTGCTTTTTAGGATCCCAGTGTTGGAGTGCTGATGGGATCCTAAATGCTTTGGGACACTGGGAAAAAAGAATTGGGTAGTGGACTGCTCCAGAGGACCCATGGTATAGCAGACAGACACTAAAGGAACAAGAGATAATAAGATCCTGGACACACACACACACCTCAGAAACCAGAAAATCCCTCTACTTCAGAATCTACATGCACCTGTGCAGAGAATGCATATCTACAGAAAAGGTTTGAGAGATACCAGATTCAATAGGTGAGCATAATGCCTTTTTACCTTGTATGAAGCCTGTCCATGAAGACAGAGAGAGGAGACTGGTTTTTTCACAAGTGTAGATACCAATCCCTAATTACAAGGAACACACACACACACACACACACACACACACACACACACAGGCACATACAAAACACCAGGGGAAAATAGCCCAATCAAAGGAACAAAATAAATCTCCAGAAACCAAAGAAAGGAGTTGACGTATATTAATCACTGAAGAAGGAATTAAAAATAACTGTCATAAATATCACTGTCACAAGTGTGTTCAGTTATCTTTGGAAAATGATGCATGGAGAAAATGAGAATTTCAACAAAGAGAGAGAAAAAAATTTTTAACGAATCAAACAAATTTTGAGGTTGAAGAATGCAATCAGTGAACTGCAAAATTGATCAACAGTAGACATGCTCTAGCAGAAAAAACAAAGCAATGAACTTGAAGATAAGTACTTTGAAATTATCCAGTAAGAGGAGGACAATAAAAAGAATGCCAAAAAGTGAAGAAAGACTAAGAGTTGATGGAATACCATCATACAGACTCAAAAAGAGAAAAGAGAGAGAAAGGGGCAGAAATTTGATTTACAGAAATAATGGCTAAAAACTTCTTAAATCTAAAGAAGGATATGGACATACAGATTTGAGTACCCCAACAAATCTTAAATGGACTGAGCCTAAGGAAATCTACATCAAAGCACATTATTATCAAACTGTCAGAAGTTAAAGACAAAGAGAATTATAAAAGCAGTGAGAGAAAAGCACATACTAAGGGGCCCTATAAGATTATCAGTGCATTTCTCAGCAGTAACTTTGCAGCTCAAGAAAGAGTGGGATGATATATGTGAAGGGCTGAAATTAAAAAAACAAAACACCTGCCAACTATCAGTACTATATGCAACAAAACTGTCCTTCAAAAATAAAGGAAAACTGGACTTTCTCATAATAATAAGGGATATTATCACAACTAGATCTGCCTTACAAGAACTGCTAAAGGGATCCCTTCAAGTTGAAACAACAAAAACACTAAACAGCAGCATAATATATATGAAAGAATAAAGTTTACAGGTTATACTAAATATATTTAGCACATGCTGTAATATATAAATATATTTAGTGTATTTAGTATATGTTTGGTAATATAGTAAATATATTGTTAAATATATACAGTAAAAGAAATATACAAATGTATTCCAACAAAGCCAGAAACCTATAGTAATGTAATAGTGGTGCATAAGTCACTTTTAATTCAGTTATAAAAGTCAAAAGAAAAAGTATAAAAAAAAAACCTATGTATGTGACTGAAGTAGCTATCATCTTAAACTAGATGATTATAACTATAAAATGTTTTATGTGAGCCTGATACTATTACACAATAATCCATAAAATATACTCAAAAGAAAATGAGGAAGGAATCAAGAGCATACCCCTTAAACAAACAAAATCAATGAAACCCAAAGGAAGACAGTGAGAGGAAAAGATAAATAAAAGAACTAGAAGATAAACAAAACAGTTAACAAAATGTCATAGTAAGTCCTTTCAAATCAATAATTAAGTTTAAAATGGGTTAAACTCCCCCCAAAATATAGAGTGACTGAATATATTTAAAAACAAAAAAACAAAAAACAGCACACAAAACCCAATATCCAACTATATGCTGTTACAAAAGGCTGACTTTTGATTTAAGGGCACATATAGGCTGAAAGCAAAAGGACAAAAAGGTATTGCATGCAATTAGTAACTAAAACAGGGCATAAGTGGCCATAACTTAATTCAGAATATGTAACAGACTATATATCAGACAATATAGACTTTATGTCAAAAATTCTCACAAGATAAAAGAAAACATTATATAATGCAAAAATGATCAATTCATCAGGATGATGGTGCAATGATAAATATGTATGCGCCCACCATCAAAGCACAGAAATCAATGAAGCAAACATTGACAGAAATGAAAAGTAGAAAGCAACACAGTAAGTAGTAGGAGATTTTCAATGTCCTACTTTGAATAACAGAGAATAGATCTCTTAGGAAACAGTACAGATTAAATGGATCTAACAAACATGTACAGAACATTCCACCCAGAAGCAACAAAACACACATTCTTTTCAAGGCACATGAAATATTCTTCAGGATAGTTTACATGTTAGATCACAAAACAACTCATACCACATATGAGAAGATTGAAATCCTACCAAATATCTTCCCTGACCAGAATGGAATGAAACTAGAAATCAACAGTAGAAAAAAATACTGGAAAATTCACAATTATGTGAAAATTAAAAACATACTTTTAGGTCCATGGGTGAAAATAAGAAATCAATGTGAAAATTAGAATGTGTCAAAAAATAAGAATAATATTTAGAAAATATCCTGAGACAAATCAAACAAAACACCATGTACCAAACTTATGGGATGCAGCAAAATTACTAAGACAGAAATTCACAGCATTATACATCTATCTATTAAAAAACAAGACATCAATTAAACAACCTAACTTTATACTTCAATTAACTAGAAAAAAGAAATTAGGCCCAAAGTTAGCAGAATGGAGAAATAAGACAGATTAAAGTATAAATAAACAAGATAGGAAATGAGAAAAGTAAATTGACAAGGGACTCTTGGGTGGCTCAGTTGTTAAGTATCTGATTTTGGCTCAAATCATGATCTCGTGGTCCATGGGTTTGAGCCCTGCATTGGGCTCTGTGCTGACAGCTCAGAGTCTGGAGCCTGCTTCGGATTGTGTGTCTCCCTCTGTCTCTGCCCCTCTCCCACTCGCACTCTGTCTCTCTCTCAAAAATATATAAACATTATTTTTTAAATAAGATAACAATTAATCAACTTTACTTTATACTTCAATTAACTAGAAAAAATTAGACCCAAAGTTAGCAGAATGGAGAAATAAGACAGATTAAAGTATAAATAAACAAGATAGGAAATAAGGAAACCAAATGAAATGACAATTTGTTTTTGGAAAAGACGAACAAAATTGACAAAGGAGCTAACTAAGAAAAAATAGATAAATCAAATAAGAAATTAAAAAGAAATTTCAATGCCATAGAAATAAAGAGGATTATAACAAACTACTATAAAAACTATATACCAATGAGTTGGAAAACTGAGAAAAAATAATTTCCTAGAAAAACACAATCTATGACTGAACCATGAATAAGTAGAAACATCTGAACGGAAGTATAGTTAGTATAATTGAATCATTAATCAGATTCAATTAAACAAATCTAACAAAGTAAAGCTCAGGGCCACAAGCCTTCACTGATGAATTCTAACAAACTGTTAAAGAATAATTAGTAACAAATCTCCTTAAACTCTCAAAAAAATTGAAAAGGAGAGAACACTTTCAAACTCCTTTTATGAAGTCAGCATTACCTTGATTACCAAAACCAGGGGAAAAAATCTAAGAAAATTACAGGTCGATATGCCAGTTGAACATAAAGGCAAAAATTTTTAACAAAATACTAGCAAATTGAATCAAACAGCACAATAAAAGGAGCAAACAACATAGTCAATTAGGATTTATCCTTGTTATACAAGGATGGTTCAACATATGAAAATCCGTGAATGTGACACACCACAATAACCCAACAAAAGATAAAATGCACAAGAGCATCTCAATAGATGGTGAACATTCATTCCTGATTAAAAACACTCATCAGCTAGTAATAGAAGAAAATTACCTCAACATAAAGGATATGAATGAAAAAACCCACAGCTAATATACTCAATTGTGAAAAATGGAAAATTTTTCCTCTAAGGAAACAAAGCAGGGATGACCTACTCAGAGCAATTATGTAAGAAAAAGAAATGAAAGGCATGCAAAATGTAAAATGGAAAGAAGTAAAATTATGTCTAGTTTCAAATCACATGATTTTATATGTAGATACCACACACTCACACACACACACACACACACACACACACAAACAGTTGGAACTAATTAATGAATTCAGTAAATTTACTAAATATAAAATCAACATACCAAAATCTGTTGTGTGTCTGTGTTTCCACATATTAACAACAAACAAACTAAAAGCAAATTGAGAAAATAGTCCCATAAACAAAAATATCAAAAAAATGAAAAGAATAAACATTTATCCCAAGTAAACGTAAGCAAGAAGGTGAAAGACCTGTTCATTGAAAACTATAAAACATTGCTGAAAAAAGTTAGCACTTTTTACAGCAATATAAACACATCTAAATTTTCATACAAAACCACAAAGGATCCTGAATAGATAAGACAATCTTGAAGAATAACAAATTTGGAGGCCTCACATTTCCTGATTTCAAAACATATTAGAAGGCTACATAATCAAAACAGTATGCTACTGGATTAAAAACGTATATATGGACCAACAGAACAGAATAAAGAGCTCTGAAGTAAACCCACATGTATATCAGCTGATCCTTGACAAAGGTCTCAGTGTCTTCAAAAAATGGTGTTGGGAAAACTGGATAGCCAAATGCAAAAGAGTAAAATTGGATCCCTGTCTTATATTGTACACAAACTTCAAGTGATAACAAAAACTTAAACATAAGACTTGAAATTATAAAACCCCTAGAAGAAAATAGAAGACAATCTTCATGACATTGGTCTTCACAATGATATCTTGGATATGAAAACAAAAGCACAGGCAACAAAAGAATTATAAACAAATGAGATTATATCAAACTCAGATGTTCTGCACTGCCAGTAAACAATCAACAGAATGAAAGGGCAACTTACATTATGGTAAAAAAAAATAGTTGCAAACTACATATTTACAAGGGTTTAATATCCAAAATACATAAGTAATTCCTGTATCTCAAGATCAAAAAAATTAAATAACCCAATTGGGAAATGGGCAAAGGCCTTGAATAGACATTCCTCCAAAGAAAACATACAAATGGCAAACAAGCATATGAGAAGATGCTGAAGATCACTAACCCTTAGGGAAGTGCCAACCAAAACCACAATGAAATGTCACCTCACATCTGTTAGTATGGCCATTATCAAACTAATAAAAGTAAATATATAAAAATCATTCAATCTAGTGATCATGTTTTGGCAAGGATATAAAGAAACTATAACCTTTGGGCACTTTTGGTAGGAGTATAAAATGGGGCAGTGTGGTGGCAAAGCAGCATGGAGATTCCTCAAAAAAATTAAAAATAGAATTACTGTAGGATCCAGAAATCCCACCCATGGGTCTTTAACAAAAAGAGAAATCAGGACCTCAAAGAGATATTTGCCCTCCCATTTTTTTCACTGCATCATTATTCACAACAGGCAAGAAATGGACAGGACCTAAATGCCCATGGACAGATGAATGGATAAAGAAAAGGTGATGTGTGTGTGTGTGTGTGTGTGTGTGTGTGTGTGTGTGTATGAAATATTCAGAAATACAAAAGAAAGAAATTCTGTCATGTGCCACAGCATGGATGCACCTTGAGCGTATTACACTAAGTGAATCATTCTCAGGACAGATACTGCATGATCCTACTTATACAAAGTTTCTAAAGTAGTCAAACGTACTGAAGCAGAAGGTAGAATGGTGGTTCTCATGGGGACTGGGCAGGAAAGACAGGGAGATGTTGTTCAAGGGATATAAAGTTTCAATCATGCAAGATGAAATACACTGGAGACCCGCTGTACAATATTGTACCTATAGTAGACAGCTCCATATGGTACACTTCAAAATGTGTCAAGAGAATAGATTTCGTGTTGCATGTTTTTTATGATAATAATAATTTTTAAATGTTTATTTATTTATTTTGAGAGGGAGAGAGAGAGCAGGGGAAGGGGAAGAGAAAGAGGGAGACAGAATCCCAAGCAGCCTCCCCTCTGCCAGCACAGAGCCCAGTGTGGGGCTCAAATCCACAAACCACGAGATCATGACCCAAACCAGTCAAGAACCAGATCTTTAACTGACTGAGCCACCCAAGTGCCCCAATAATAAAATTTTTAAACTTAGGACAAAAAGAACGATAGTGCCCTTCTGTCTACTCTGAATTCCCAAGACAACATCTATTCCATTCCTCCTGGTGTCTTATTATTATTTTATTATACATTCATTTTATAACTATTGATTGAACACTCAGTATATTCTGTTTGTACCTCTCATATTAGCTCATAAAGTGCAGGATTTAAAAACAGAAGACATTTAACAAATACTTGTTGAGTAAATGCATTTAAGCATTTGTAAAGGACAAATCTATTAAAATTTTCTAAATGTTACAGGCTAATCTTTTAGAATTCGTCTGAAAGGCTGATTTTCAGAACTATAGAGCTATAAGTTCACCAGAAATTCAAAGAAGGCAGCCTCATTACTGAGAGAAATCGTTGGGAAAGACTATATGATTGATATTGGCCTTCATTGATTCATCCATCAGATATATTTTGGAGCTACTCGGGCCGGCAAAAGGAATGAACATAGATTCACATTCTAATCAGTACCCAGACCATATATACTGAAATAAATGGAAAAGAAGAAAATAAAAATAATCTTGCTGACTATTGCAAGATTAGAAAAACTGGTACCTCTTGTAAAACCTTTTGGTGGAGATTTTACATGTATATTGAGTTCTAAAGGAATAAAACACCCAGACTAAGAGAAGAACACTCTAGATTGAGGAAGCAGCACATGAAAGGTGAGAAAACATGAACAAGTCTGGCTAATCAGGGAATTTGTAAAATGTTCAGATGATCTGGAGGGTAGGACATAGGTAGGGGAGTAATGGAGACCATATACTAAATCAGACTTTTTAAAAGACTGCAGAATTCCAAGCTCTGAGTTAAGAAATTTAGTAGAAACTAACAGACTTTGCCAGAATTAGTGCCATCTTCACTTCAATCCCAACTAAATGGGAAGACTGAAAAGTAGCAACAAAAGATGTTGCCAATTGTATATCAACTGCATAGAATAATGCACGTAAAAAATATATGGATCTGTTAAATTCCAGGCAATGTATTAGAACTTGTTAAGCCAAATTAATCTCTGCTCCTTTTTCATAGCATTTTTTACTATCTCATAGTATTGGTCACATTTGACTTTATACTCTACATACAAGTGAATTATACTATATCCTCTCACTACATTTTTAGCTCCTTGCTTATTTATTTATTTTTGGGAGAGTGCAAGTGGGGGAGGTGCAGCAAGAGAAGGACAGAGGATCTCAAGCAGGCTCTGTGCTGATCGGCTGACAGCAGCCCAATGTGGGGCTCAACTCAGGAACCACAAGATCATGACCTGAACCAAAGCCAGGCATTCAATTGACTGAGCCACGCAGGTGTCCTGAGACTTGGTTAAGTTGAATGGCACCAAATGAAACTGAGTTAAAACATTATTTCTTTCTCATAAATTTTACAATCTTTGATATTCACTGAATCACAGACACGGTCAGAAAAGATACTTTTCACAATATAATTAACTTATGTTAAAACAAAACAATAACATCTAAAGGAAAAACAAGAAAGAACACCATGTTTGGTTACTGACTCCTAACCTTTTGTCTTCGTTAGACTTGACTCAGCAGGAATATGAAGCCTGATAAGAGTGCCTGTGTTTCCAGCTTTTGTGACCTTTGTATATTCATCAAACTATTGCGAACTTTGGCCCACTTACGTTCTTTTGCAGCCTGTATATTTGTGTCCCACTTACCTACATGGTCGAGATATTCCTTGTCCTAAAGAATCTGTTCATTGGCTGGTCAACATATACATTCTGTGTTTCTCTATAGAATGTCCAGTTGATTTCTTTCAGGGTAATCTCAGCCTTACCTGCTAATCTGGATAGGGAGTACCAAATCTTTACAGAAATACTGGAGTAAAAGTGTATGCTTTTCTTTGCTTATCACAGGCTCAATTATAGGATAAGCTTCAAAGAACTGTGTGCCAAGCCATCAAAAGAGCTCAATGTAAAAGAATATGTTAAGATTTTAACTGTTAAGGGAATACAGTAGTTATCTGAACTAGATCACAAATCAGGCTTTAGAGGAAATGTGTAAGTCAAGAATAAAGAAGGACAAAATTCTACCTTTGTTTTCTAGAATTTTAATTTCCCTCTTTGTAACTATTACATCAGACATTTCCTGTTAGAGATACTCATGTGAATTTTCCCTGTCATAGTGGAAAGTCATTTACAATGTTTTAAGTACTAAATTTAAAATTATAAAAATTCTGTAATTTAAAATCTCCATAGCTAATGATATTTAATTTCATAAACTCCTGATCATACGTATCACTTTTATTCCATTATCTCATTTGGTACACAAATATATTAATTTAGTTAGTGATGCCTTTGTTTCCTGAGAGAGTTAATATGATTTCTGAAAAAACTCATAGCTAGATATGGTTTTTAAGCCCCAGAAAAAAATGGTAAACAAATAAATTCAATGTCATCATTCTTGATGATTTTTAGAAGGATACAAGAGTTTGATTGGAGGATTATTTAACTATGTGATACAGGGAAGAGAAAGGACCATAGGAGAAAGCTGTTTCAGATAAATAAAGGGTTTCAGATTCCACAACCACAAAGAATTTAGAAGAGTCTTTCTTAAATCTCTGAGGCTTGTCTACCTGTAATATGCTACAAAAATAGTACTGTGAATATATCTTTTGAAAAATATCTTTTTACTACTAGGGAACTCAATATAATCTACTTTTTAATTGTGCCTATTTTTCTTACAACAGATTAAAGGTAAAATTAGGAGTGCTTGAGTGATTGGTTAAGTGTCTGACTCTTGGTTTCAGCTCAGGACATGATCTGATGGTTTGTGGATTTAGACCTGCACCCTCCAACCCTCCAGCAGGCTCTACACTGACAGTGTGTAGCCTGCTTGGGATTCTCTCTCCCTCTCTCTCTCTCTCTCTCTCTCTCTCTCTCTCTCTCTCTCTCTCTCTCCCCCTTCTCTCTGTCCCTCCCTTACTCATTCTCTCTCTCTCTCAAAAAAAATGATAAGCTAAAATAATAAATAAATTATCCTTTTCAAAAAAGAAAAGTTAAGTTAGTTACCTGGTTTCTGTATTTTCCTTAAAAATATTTATTTCTGATCTTTTAAAAATTTCCTATATCATATGCAATATACAGCATTTTTTGGTAAAGGAGGAAAGTATGTATTATAAATAAAAAAGACATCCTGAACTGTAACTCATGGTTTTAAAATATCTTTTTATAATCATCTTGAAAAAGATGTAACTTTTGCAATGTTGTAACTTGTTAGACAAATGTCTGGGAAGGGTTGAGGTTCCTTTCCCTTTTCTTTTACTTTCTCAGTCTGTTCATATGGGGAATAGCTTAGTCATAGAAATCCTCTCTTCTTTCAGATAAGTCTTAAATCCCTTCTAATAAATTTTATATTGAACAAACTAATGGAAACGACTGATAGGAACAGAGTCAGAGATGAAAAATGAACCAAGAGTTTGAAACTCTCAGTGAGTGGGAAGAATCATTGGGTCCCAGTTATGATAAGTTAATGGAAATTCATGCCAAGATACAAACCACAGAAGGGGTGACATGTTTGAGGAGGAAGATAGTGAGCTTGTCAATAGTGTTGATACTATGCACTAAAGCAATGGAAAACAAAAAAATATAAACAAAACAAAAACAGAAGGACAAGGTAAGTGTCAATGGTAACATAGACTGAACCCTACCGTAAACTCACCTCCTCCAAACATGAGGAGGAAGACTGATTTCAGAGGTGAGGTTTCCAATGCTAATTTGCAAGATAGACCTCTGTTCAGGGAATGCACATAACACCTTCTAACTTAGATCATTCCCTAGGTTGAAAGGTAAAGTATAATGTAACATACCCCATAGCCAGGGGATAAATAGGCTTGGGTTACCAGTGCATTATTTGGCTGCCCTCATCAGAAACATAAACCGTCTCTGCAAGTTTAAGATAAAACAAGAGAGGCCTGATCATTTGACTCGAACAAAACCATCCTAAGTGCAACTGCTATCTTCCCTCCTGATAGAGTACATGAGTCAGGCCGGGGTGGGGGGAACTGCATCTAGAAGGATTGCAGCTGAACTTTCTGAGGCTGCTCTTTTCTCCTGCACACGTTCACTAACATTATCATCTTGTTTACATTGAAACAATGTGATAAAAGTTGCATAAAATCTGCAAATGGTAACTAGACTTGGAGAAATCTTGTGCCGTACCACCCTGAAATCCCAAACCAAGTCCTGAAAGGTAATCGCTTTGTGGTATTTGGCTGCCTCTTGATAATATTTAATGTAAGTTTCCACAGCCAAGAAGAAACAGATGAATCCAGAAGATTTTTGTGGCCCTTTTTTTTCTCCCTTGTATGTGGAAATACAAAGAGGAAAAAAGCACATAATACAGTCCTCTAATAAAACTTTGGGGATCATTTTTACCAAGTGACCACACATCTGTGACTATTAAAAATGAACTTTGGCACTTCTGTTCCTTATTGGAATATTACCACCCCTTATTTCCTTCCCTATGAATATTTTAAACCCCACCCATTCAATGACCCAAACCAAAATAAATCCACTCCAGGCAGACCGTGTGTGCTTGTCTAAACAATGCAGGCAAGCATACAAGAGCAAGACAAAGCTGCCACTAAAAAATGAGAATGTTAAAACAGAAAAAGCTAAAGTTTCTTTTTTAACAATATATATTTACTTTCAGTGTTATTCCCCTAAATTCACTGTAAGCATTTAAGATTTCAAGAAAAGAAGCATTCCTTTTTGGAAGCCTTAATAAGCACAAAAATATATGTATTTTTTTAGAAACATATGTGTAGGTCAGATACACATTAAAAAAGGCAAATTATATGCGAGATACAAAGAAAAATGATTTGGTTTTTGTTATAGTGATAATTTCTCCAACTATTTCCTGCTCTATTAACCAATAATTAATTATTCAGCATCTACTATATTTTAGACATGTGCTGAAAAGAATTATAAGTGTCAATATATATTTATATACACATACTTATATATCAATGCATGTGAGTGTGGTGTGCACTGTTTTAAGTACAAAAAAACATAACAAATTGGAGCACTTGGATGGCTCAGTTAATTGAACATCTGATGTCAGCTCAGGTCATGATCTCACACCGGTGTGTTAGTGAGTTCAAGCCCCGTATCTTGGACTCTGTGCTGACAGCTCTGAGCCTGGAGCCTGCTTCAGATTGTCTCCCACTCTCTCACTCTGCCCCTCCCCTGCTTGCACACTGTCTCTCTCTCTCTCTCTCTCTCTCTCTCTCTCTCTCTCTCATATAAATAAACATTTAAAAATTTAATTTAAAAAAGAAACAATTGGGACCAAGGGGTAAAAATACATGTTCTAAAAGTGATGTCTTGATTCAATGACGTTTGATGTTTAAGATTCACAGGCCAAATACAGATTTCTGAAGACAATATTCTTTGTGCAATGAAGCAGAGAAAAGGACATGGAGAATTCTACTAAAAGTGACTCAGATAATGAGAGTGTGCATCCGTCGTGGTTGTTCTAAATCTATGGTTGAAAAGAAAAAACTCAAAACAGAAGCAAGGCAAATACTATTGATTTGGTCTCTTTCTCTTCATGGAGACTGAGTCTGTTGCTACTTTGACATGAAAATGATAAACCAACGGTAATTAGTGCTGTGAACTGGAATACATCACGGCTTGTGATGAAGTGATGGGCTCCATTCCTCCAAATCCCACACTCTGGTCGTTTAACTTGGAATTTTGCAAAGCCTCTCATGATATCATCAGTTGCACTCAGGAATGAGGTATTTAGAGTTCAATAAGGAAATGATACCAGAGCTGGAGTGGACATTTGTGGAGTTTTACACAATGTCAGTCCACCATTTCTCTGTGGAATAGTAAACGCTGGCAAAGTAGACATCCTTTCATGGAATAATCTCAGTTCTCCCCTTGGGAAATATGCAGATAATAAAAAGAACATTTTAACATGCAGCTGTAAGGAATGTGCATTAGCATCCTATTTAGAGGGATCAAAATCAGTATCCTGAATCAGCATTACTGACTGTCCTCCATATGTCTGTGTGCACCAGTAGTTAGACAATCCTTTCCCTCATTTTTGTCTAATAATATTTGAAAGCCTATGGCATTTGCTGCACTATATTAAGTAGCCAGTGAAAAGCAAAGTTGAATGGAATGCTCCAAAGTTATCCAGTAAATTTATTTTAAGAAAATAAACAACATGAAGGGCTTCTGGGTGGCTCAGTCATTTAAGCATCTGACTCTGTATCTTTGCTCAGGTCAAGATCTCATGGTTCATGAGATTGAGCCCAGCATCAGGCTCTGCTCTGACGGTGCAGAGCCTACTTGGGAGTATCTTTCTCTCTGTCTCTCTCCCTCTGCCCACCCCCCTGGTTGGGTGCATGCTCTCTCTATCTTTCAAAATAAATAAATAAACTTTAAAAAAAAGAAAATGAGGGAAGCCTAAGGGGCTCAGTCGGTAAAACATCCGACGTCAGCTCTGGGCATGATCTCACAGTTTGTGTGTTCAAGCCCCATGTCAGGTTCTGTGCTGACAGCTCAGAGCCTGGAACCTACTTTGGATTCTGTGTCTCCCTCTCTCTTTCTCTCTGCCCCTTCCCCACTCATGTTCTCTCTCTCTCTCTCTTTCTCAAAAATAAACATTAAAATTTAAAATTTTTAAAAAAATTTAAAAAAGTAAATGAACAACCTGAATAATTCAGATAAAAATAAATTTTATTACCACTCTTCCCTCTCATTATCAAGTTTGATTTGGTTATATTATTCTAAGGTCTATTGTATCTTGATCAGAATATATCAAAATGCAATTGTGCTGAGTTATAATCTTACTATGAAGAATAAAATTTACTAGAGTCTGTTTTCCATGGTTGGTAAACTCATTTTGGAGTTATTTTAATGAATGGCCTACTCTCATATGCTTTTTATTTGTAAACCCAAACAAGTTCAACTACCTCAAAATGGCACCAAGTACGGTGAGAAATAGTACAGAGAAAAATGAGATTTTACAAACTCTTCTAGGATTGCTAAAGGCTCTTTTATTAGCATTTGCCTAGTATAGTTCCTTTTACCCCTCTAAAATGCTACAACTCAATTGAGCAATTCTAAAGAGAATTTTTATACAATTTTCCTGGGATAATCATCGGATATTTGTTCATCTTCCACTGCAGCGTGTGAGAAGATGTTGACGTTGAGATCTCGGTGGTCTTGCTGAGTTTTGTATCCTGTGATTATACATCAATGACATACAAATGAAACTAAATTGTGCATTTTGTACCGGGTGCACAGGAAGCCCATCCTTTTCAATAATGTAGGGGTGTTGACTCTAGCTTTCCTCAGGACTAAGGATACTGTGCTGAAAAACTAATCTGATACCCTAAGCCAGTCACTGAAAGATATCTGGTTCACTAAGCAGTGTATCACCCAGGGGTCAAGAGAAAAGAGATTTTCTCTGTCCCATATTTCTATCTTGCTCTTTTCTCCATCAATAGTTTTTTTTTTTAACTATATTTCTTAATGCAACAAGGCACCGGCAAATGGTTACAAGGATATAGGCTATACAAGAAAAAGTAGTATAAACTCCATCCTACATCTTTTTCTGTCTCATAGTCAGCCTCCACACAGCCAAAAGTATAATCTTAAATGCAATTCTATGTTCTTTCTGTTGCCTAAAATCTTCCAGTAGCAATACATTGCTTGTGAGACAAGTACAAATCCCCTGCAGGGCACACATGCCCAACTATTACTTGGTTGCTATTTATCTTCTCCGTCTTTTACTTTATAATCTAGAAATACCAGAGTAATATAGTTCTACAATGCACCTCATGATGAATCAAGCATGCTGTTACTTGTAATGTGTCCTCTGTTTTCAATCTTACAAACCTTGACCTTGCTGGCCCATACTTAAGAATTGGTGCATAGATAACTCCTCCAGAAAGCTACCCATGAACCCTCACTAAACTCCTTAGACTGAACCATGGGCCCTTCTTGCTGATCCCATAGCACCCTCTGCTGTTTCCCATTACAGAATATATCAAAGTGGGCTTTCTGCATCTTTCCTTCCTTGGAGACTGTCAACTCCTCAAGGTCATAGACACTTCATCGATATTTTACTTCTCTCTCTGCTGTGCCCTCCCCACCCTCATCTTCACCTTGCATGATGGGAATGGGTAGAGAGAGACAATAGAAGCAGAGATGTAGATAAATATCTAAAGAGAGAACAGTGACACCAAAAGAATTCTACAGCAGAACAACTTGCTTAAAACAAAAACAAACCCCATTACAGGAGACTTGTCTGGGTATGTCTCTGTTGTTTACAATTTGAAAAGAATAAAATTAACCCAACACTCAGTAATTGTTGAGATTACTTCCTGGTGAATGACAAATATCCTTTCTGCTTCCACAAAACGCTCTGTTCTTCCTCCAATCATTTTTCTCACCTGGAATATATTACAACTGTCTAGGCCCATGCAGACCTAACTCTTTAAGGCTATTATCTCCCATTATCTCTATACTTCCAATTACTTCCAATTACTCCACAAAACATTTTTAATCATCTCTGAAACCCTAGAATACTAACTTTTATTCTCAGCACTCATAAATATTTTAGAGCTTTCTTTCCTTCATGTTTATTTAATCTCAAAAAAATATTGTTGCATTAAACATATTTATGACTATGTTGTAACAAAAACACTGATACTCATAATAGGCAACTCATGTTGACAATAAATAGAGTTAATGCTTAGTTAAATGTTTTTCTCATTTCTTTGATTTCTCTTTCTTTTAGAAGATTATAAATCTATGCAGAACAATTAGTTAATTTGAATGTATTGTAGACTTCTTTGCCACTCATGTTCTTGTTGGAAAAAAAAAACACCTGGAATTGTAAGTGTTTGGGGTAGATGAAGGAGCTGTGAATAGACAGGGGAAAGCTTACGTCCCCGAAAATAATTTAAAAAATTGTTTAAACATTTATTTATTTTTCATAGACAGTGAGACAGAGCCTGAGATGCGGAGGGGCAGAGAGGGAGAGAAAGAGAGAGGGAGAGATAAAATTTGAAGCAGGTTCCAGGCTCTGAGCTGTCAGCACAGAGCTTGATGCGGGGCTCAAACCTACAAACCACCAGAAGTCCAACGAACTAAGCCGAAGTCAGACACTTAACTGACTGAGCCACCCAGGGTTTCCAATGATTTTATCTTTTAATTTGTCACAAATTCTCTAGCAGAGTTTGGAAAGTATACTTCCTTCTTAGATTTTAGATTCCTCCATGTAAAATGAAGCACTAGATTCTAGAGCAAATTTTCTAAATACAAATGTCCAATGTGCTTAAACTCATAATTTATTGATCTATAAAAGTTTCCATATGTGTCTGTATAAAATTCACAATAATTAAATATAAAAATATACATGTAAAGTGCCTAATTCTAACATGATACAATTTTAGAAACTCAATAAATGCTACATGCTATTATTATTTTTATTATATTAGATGATGCAGTGACATCGTTCAAAAATCAAATTCAAATATATGTGAACACACATATAAATTATATATACATAAATCAAATATGTGTATGTGTGTATACATACATATGCACACACACATGCATCATCTCAACCACTTCTTTTAATCAATGTTTATAAGAAAGAAACAATAAAAAATGATAGGAAAAGACATGAACAAATAAACGAGACAGACTGGCGAATAAAAGGCAACAGAACATGTCATTTTTCTGCAGTGGTGAGCCAGACCCATCGGGACATCTTTTATACATAAATTGGATGCTCTGCGGTCCCATGATGGGAAGAAAAACTTTATTTCTTAGATGTCTTTAGCGTTCTGCAAACTCCTTAGTTAGATTTCCTTTCAGTGGCTAATCATAAAATTACTGAGTCTTAAGGGAGAATCTTAGGGATACTCTTTCAACAACGAAGCTCACTTAGATCTACACTTTCTACTGCACAGAACATACTTCATTAATTATGCCTGCTTATATGACTACTCCCTCAAACTAAGCTGATGTGTATTCTCAATATCCAGTGCCTTGTTAAATTAGTAGATGCTCAATAAATGCTTGCTGAGAAAACATGTCCTTAGTGAGGTTGCTTATGCAAGGAGTTTGAATGGAATTTCAATTCAGAATGAAAAAAGATGTCTCATTTAAAAAAACTTTTTTTGTATTATTATGTTTATTTCTGAGAGAAAGAGAGACAGAGACAGAGAGACAGAGTGCGAGTTGGAGAGGGGCCGAGAGAGAGGGAGACAGAATCGGAAGCAGGCTCCAGGCTCTGAGCTGTCAGCATAGAGCCCAATGCAGGGCTTGAACTCACCAGTGTGAGATCATGAGCTGAGCCAAAGTCGAACGCTCAACCAACTGAGCCACCTAGCATCTCACATGTCCCATATTTTAAAGAAAGTTAGCAACTGGAAATCATTATAAGTTATATATATATGATTTGCACACTCCCTTCTCACAGGACAAACACAGCTTGAGGCAGTGCTGGAAATCAAGTAGTACTAAGAGCAAAACTTTTAAGCTTGTTCTTTAAGGTGAGATTGAACAGAGGAGCATAATTTCAGAAAGGACTCCTATGTTCTTGGCCTGATACTTTCATATTCTAAAACTGAGGGGAAACATGCATTTTAATAAGTTGCTTTCACCCTAGATGCCACTATTAATAATTTAGATTTAATTAGCACTTATTATTAATTATTTGCTACTAATAGGATTTAATTCCTTTTTTTCCAGCAAACTCTACCCCAATGTGGGTCTGAAACTCACAACCCCAACATCAAGAGTCTCACGCTTTACCTACTGAGCCAGGCAAGCAGGTACCCAAGACCTAATTCTTATCTATTAAATCTGCTGTACTGTTCATCAGAATTTTTTTCAAAAAAATAGATTAGTACTTCCTGAGTATGTTTCACTCTTTATAGGTTTGTAGTCCTGATCCAGACTACTTACAAAGTGGAAATAACAGGCAAATTGAGAGTTCCCTGTATAATGTTATCCTCTTTGATTCTGGTTCATTTATAACTGTGTGCTGTAGTCTTGGGGTGACATTGCCAGTTCTAAGTGTCTTCACTTAAAATGAAAATAGACTTCAATCAAAGCTAAAGCAGGAGAAAATGACTTTGCCTGCAGACATTGCTTTTTCCATCTATGGCTGTGTGTTTTTAACTTCCTGTGGGACAGGGCAGTGCAATGCTTGAAGTCTCTTACCTCTCTGAGAGCCTTATAAAGTTGTGCATGCGAAAATACTAGGTTGACTGGTTGGTTTATTATGAAGAAAACATACTCCTAAAAAGGCTAATTGACTATTTCTATCTGATCTTGAATTGGTTAAAGTAGTCCCTGCTATTTAGAGCAATATTTAGCCTTGCCAAACACAGGGCTTCTAATACTTTAATTGAATGTTGAATGTTGCCTGACTTTGTTCTGGTATCACTCAAGGATCTAGTGAAGGAAAACACGTAATTCCTTCAGCTTCAAGACATGAGGCTTACAGTAAAAGACTTTTATAATTACTTCTATCTTGCAGGATATTTAAATTCTAATTTTGCATCAACCTCCAAGGTTTAAGTCAATTCACCTTTGCTAAAGCATTGTTTTCTCATCCAATAAGACTGAACTGAGCTGGGTACCAACAATAGTACGTTTTACTGAGGAGTTCAAGTGACTACTGGCTCCAAAGAAATGCCTGGGCTTCTGCCCTCATTTAGAGTCCATTCACTGAGATGTTGATTTAGCTGGACTATCTAAACACCTTAATCCAATAGACTTCTGCATGTCAAAAAGGCTTCGGCATTTAGTTAAGAGAAATCTGAGTGACGTAGGAAAAAATGTGCAGGCTGGTATAGGAACCATTGTTTCCACTACCATTTCTTAGTGGGACATTTTTGTGGTCTACAGGAAAAGTCAAATGCCTGATCCTGCAGAGAACTGCCATTCTCAACTAATTTTTACATCAGTAGTTGATTTGGCACAGAAATAGTCATTTATATGGATTCTGATTTCCCTGTTCTTGAACATTCCTATTTAATTATTTATAGGAATCTGCCATAGCCTGTCCAGTATTTTGTTTAGGACATAATGCTTTATTGGCCAAATTTGTCTTTTCTGTCCTCTGTTCTTCCAAACTGTCTCCTCTGTGAGCATCCCAAACTTCTCCCTAGGCTCTGAGGCATTTCTTTCCTTTATTTGTAGAGGAAGAACTTTAAGTTCAGTCAGTGTGGTTGAACAAGGGTTTGAAAAAGCCAGAAGTCTCATGCTAAGTTAATAGAATCCAAACAATAAATGGAGAAATTTCCCACACTCATGACTCACTTTTTATATGTGCAAATATTTCAGTTACAGGTGATATTTTCAGAATTTACAACCAAAGGCAAATCTTCTTAAGTTTCCCACAACCAGACTTCACCAAACTCAGTGATTTAGGAGTGTGTACTTGCCTGGTTAATTAATTGGTTACATGTAAAACAAATACCTTGTTACCAAAATTAATGAGTAAACACATCTCAGAGTAAATAAACACAAACTAATGTCAGACAGACCTGGGTCTACCTCCTAGCACTGTCACTAACTAGAGTTTTGAATATGAGCAAGTTTAGTACTTTACTGTCTGGGTCTTATTTTTCTCTTCTATAAAATGGGAAATAATTCTGGCCTCTTACATGTGAGAGAAATTTAGAAATGAAATCTATCAAGACATTGAGAGTTGATTTTGCTGGTCAAATTAACAATGCAGGTAGCTCTTCTGCCCTATGGCTTCATATGGAGCCTGAAACTTGGTTGATGAAAACAACTTTCCAATTTAGAAGACTATTCTTTGAAAATTATAATACTGCTTAGCAAGGTGACTGACTATAAAGCACAAATAAGAACACAGATAAAGGGACGCCTGGGTGGCTCAGTCGGTTAAGCCTCCGACTTTGGCTCAGGTCATGATCTCACATTTGTGGGGTCAAGCCCTGCGTCGGGCTCTGTGCTGACAGCTCAGAGCCTGGAGCCTGCTTCTGATTTTGTGTGTCCCTCTCTCTCTTCCCCTCCTCACGCATGCTCTGTTTTTCCCTGTCTCAAAAATAAATAAAACATTTTTTAAAAATTTTAAAAAAAGAACACAGAGAAAGTACATAATAGTATTTGAGCAGTGGGCTCTTAATTAATGTTAACTTTTCATCTTTATGAAGTTGATTAACTGCAGTAATGGCAATAACCTGTGATGTAAAAATCTGGGTCATAATCAAAATGTGATGAGGCTAGTAGTCAGACTGAACACCTGGGAACAGGACTTTGGTCAGATCACCATACTTTGGAGTCTGGCCTGAGCACGTTATCTCAGTAAACACACTGTTTGTCACTACTAGGGGATGATTCACAAACACTAAACTCACAAGCAATAAATTTAACAATTTAAAAGGAGAAACATAGTTATCAGATACAAAGGTCCTTCATAGTTTAATTTGGCAGGAGAAATCAAGGAAAACTAAGGTTCATGAAAGAGTAGAGTCAAAATCAAGGTAGGAAGCTGGCTAATCTTAAAGATGAGGGCTGCAAATCCATAGCTGCTGTTGGTATCAACCTAGCATATGGAACATAAGGACAAGAAAGTCAGAACTTCCTATTCCCCAGACACTGCTGGTAACACATTGCCAGTGAGTATCACCATTTTTTCTGCCTCTTTTCTATTCTTCAGGTTGACCAATTCCCTTCCATTGCTACTTCATTCTTTCTTTCTTTTATCCTTCCTTTTTCTTTTGCTTTATATATTCCTCTTTCTTGAGGGTTTTTTTTCCTTTCCTTTTTTCCCACTTTTAGTGAAATTGTATTTTTTATTTTTATTCCAGTATAGTTAACATACCTTGTTATATTAGTTTCAGGTGTACAATATAGTGATTCAACAACTCTGTGCATCACTCAGTGCTCAGCATGGTAAGTGTACTTTCAAATCTCTTCACCTGCATCACTCATTTCCCCCCCACCTCCCTTCTGGTAACCATCAGTTTGTTCTCTGCAGTTAAAGAGTCTACTTTTTAGTTTGTCTACTTTTTTCTTTGTTTATTTGGTTTGTTTCTCTTTTTATCACTTATTTATTTTATTTTTTTTTTTTTGAGAGACAGAGTGCAAGTAAGGGAGAGGCAGAGAGAGAAGCAGCCACAGAATCCAAAGCAGAATCCAGGCTCTGAGCAAGCATTCAGCACAGAGACTGATGCATAGTTTGAAGCCACAAACTGTGAGATCATGACCAGAGCCAAAATCAGACACTTCACTGACTGAGTCACCCAGGTGCCCCCATTTGTTTTGTTTCTTAAAATCCACATAGGAGTGAAATCAAATGGCATTTGTCTTTCTCTGACTTATTTCACTTAGCAGTATACCCTCTAGCTCCATTCATTTGGTAACTAAATGCAAGATTTCATTCATTTTTATGGTTAAATAATATCTAGAGAGAGATCACAACTTCTTTATCCATTCATCTATCCATGGACACCTGGACTGCTTTTATAATTTAGCTATTATAAATAATGGTACAATAAACACAGGGGCCCTTGTATCCTTCAAAAGTAGTATTTTTGTATTCTTTGGGTAAATACCCAATGGTAGAATTACTACACAATATGGTAATTCTATTTTTAATTTCTTGAGGAGTCCCCATACTTTTTTCCACAGTGGTTGCACCAGTTTGCATTCCCACTATTAGTGCAAGGTTTCTTTTTCTCCACATTATTGCCAACACTTGTTGTTTTTTATGTTTTTTATTTTAGCCCTTCTGGTAGGTGTGAGGTGATATCTCATTGTGGTTTTGATTTTCATTCCTCTGATAATCAGTAATGTAGAGAGTCTTTTCATGTGTATGTTGGCCCTCTCCTTTTTGTAGGCAAAATAAAATATATTTTAATAGCTTATAATTTGTATATGTTAATAAAACCATTCTTTAATTCTGTTCCATAACTCTTTTGCCTACTAAAGTTTCATACACTGATATTGAGTTGTATTTGCAGTTGACTGATCTCATTAAATGTACAATGATTTTGGCTGATTTATGTCTTAGAGATAAAATTAATTTCATATTCTGGAGGTAATATGCTCTGCTCCCACAATGTATATAAGGAATGTACTTCTTAGCAAGTCAATTAAAACCGTAATGCATCTGAAGCATGCCATCTTCCTAGAAATGGGTGACTGCTATGTAATAATTTTCTATTGAAAGATTTCAGCATTGAAATGTTAGGTTAGGCCCTCTGTCCTTCCAAACGCTTCTACAATCCTCAGCTTCCATGACCCAGCTGGCCAGCCATGGTGGCTCCCAGGTCTGAGGGTGACTAGATTACACACTGTGAAAAGAATGGGATTGGTCTATAGGCTTCTAACCAGAAACTGGTCTACCTTCTTCCTTTTTTATTGTCTTTTATGACTCCTGTCAGGACTTTTCTCTTTCCTTATCCTCTATGGCCTAGTCCAGAGATATCTATAAAGAATGTTTTGAATTCTTCTATTGATATTTGAGTCACAATAGCATCTACTTACATATAGTTGTTATGAAGGATGGACTAAAATGATATAAGACATGGACAAAATTTAACAGAGTGCCTGAAAACATTCAAGTGTTCAATAACCCTCTGCTCCTTCATAGACTAAAAAATGTACATCATGAAAACTAATGAAAGCTGTTGGGGTTTTTTGTTTCAGGATTAAAAATAAGTTCCATCTACCACTGTAGGTAAAGAAGAGTTAGACTTTCTTGAGCATTTAATCAGGGGCTAAAGCTACAATACATTAAGACCCCCGTGTTGAATAGAACCAGAGCAGGACAGTGTATAAAGTAGTAACAACAGGGGCGCCTAGGTGCCTCAGGTGGTTGAGCCTCTGACTTTGGCTCAGGTCATGATCTCTTGGTTCATGTGTTTGAGCCCTGGGTCAGGCTCTATGCTGATAGCTCAGAGCCTGGAGGCTGCTTGGAATTCTGTGTCTTTTTCTCTCTCTCTGCTCCTCCCCTACTCATTCTCTGTCTCTCTGTCTCTCTCTCTCTCTCTCTCAAAAATAAATAAACATTAAGCAAAAAGTTTAAAATAGTAAACACAGATTTTATTCAAGAAAATATTAGAGGAAAAGGGACTTCAGTATAAAACTGGACTCAATTCAGAATGTAGCATGAACATGTGGAGATTTATAGCATAAGTGGGAAGGAAATCAGTGGATGGAAAAATTACTAACAGAAAGTACCATGGGTTGGAGGGATTTTGGCTAAGCAAACTGTATTTTTGCAGAAACTGATCACATATCGAGCATGGAGGATGAGAAATTTGACCACATATTGAAAATGATCAGTTACTAAGGGTGAAAGTTTTATTTAAAGTGACTTAGTAGAATCCTTGCTAAAACTAGGCAATGCAAGCTTGACAAGGACAGATGTCAAGCTCCAGCCTAGTTAAGAAGAAGGCTTAGAGAGGACAAAGTTCAGTCAAGGGGAGAGTCTTTGTCACTCATGTGTACCTATTTAAACTTAAAGCAATTGACATAAAATTTAAATATAGTTTATCAGGCACATTAGTGATAATTCAGGGACTCAGAGCCACATGTGATTATTGGCTATAGTACCAGCCAACACAACATTTTCATCATCACAGAAAGTTCTGCTGAACAGTACTGCTCTTGTGAAGAGTTTGTTGTACCCAGGGTAGCTCAGGTGAGGCAAATGGTACAAAAAGTAGGAAAACTCATAGGAGATATTAGAACAACCCCACTCCATATTAGCACAGGGTTAGAGGAGAGTAGAGAAACTGCATGATATATGCCAGGAGCCATGTCCTGGTTAAGTAGCTGCTTCCAGAAACAACTACTCTAAGGAAAGGGAAGCCCAAGACTTTGAAGGACAGTTCGTGTTCTCTGCCACAAACATCTACAAATCTGCAGAGAAAAAGACTGCTGACTTTACAAATGTATTGAAATTGATAGTCAAAATAAGGGTTAGGTGTTTCACTGTGTTGAAAATGATGTGTGGAAAGCAGCAGTTCAGCTGGAATTGGAAAGTGAAACACAAAGAAGGCCATGGAATCAATTCCACCTGCTGCAGACGGGTGGGCATTTGGAATCTTGGTACCTTTTGAAGTCTAGTTATCTTGGAATTGCTCTTCTGGAAATTTCACCTACCCAGGTATATAAACTGTCAAAATTCATCAGAATGAATACTGTGTGTGGAAATTGGGCCACGACAAACATTAAACAAAAAATGGAAATATATGTTGTATTTAATTCTTAAAGTCATGCTATGGGAAAACTACACATCATATTTTTAAAAACGGCCACATTAGGTTGTATGTGAGGCTTACATTAACTTACATTTTTTAAATGATAATTTTATATTATTTTCATTCCTTCTTCTATAGGACATGAGCACAGATACCTCTGGGTAATTGCTGTGGAAGAAAGGTAAACAATCTATATAGATCATGTATGCAGAGTTCTGGCATCTAGACTCTGACCCAGGAAAGAAGGTACTGAGTCAGCCCAACTGTGGTTTATTTTAAAGAATAATGACCAAGCAACCATTTGGAAATCCAAGTCTTTTGAAGTCTCAAACATCAACCATCCTAGCTTATAAGTCATCAGTAAGACCAATATTTCTATTATTCAGCCTTCAGCTAGGTCCTCAGTTACATCTGTCTGAGATAAGGAAAGTGCTTTAGTACCTTAGCAAAGCTAAATTACAGGCATCACTATGGAGAGCCACACCCCTTATTTGAGGAAGAAACAAAATATCAGAGAACCACTTAGGAATCATCCAGACTTCCAAAATTAGCAAGCAATAAGTTGAAAAGCCCAGATATTGCTCTCTATCTTCTGTCAACAAGAGCCACTTTCCTCTCTGCTTTTTTCAAGTCTCCAACTTTCAAGGATTAGTGTAAGATTACAGCAGGTAGTGAGTTTTAATTAAAAATAGACTGAATAGATTAGTAGCTTGGAAAAAGGAACAGAGAAGCAATGCTTGGTAAAGTCAATTACTCTTGATGTTTTCTTATAATTCTATAAACTTTCCCTGCTCTATGGCTGAGCTTTTCTTTTTTATCTTGTCTTTTTTAATGTAATATATGTAGTTATAAATATATTTCATGGATCCTGTCTCTAGTTACAGCCATTTAAATAATTTTTAGAGGTCTCTATTAAACAAAAATGTTATATAGATCTATTAACAAAAGTCAATACTGTTGTAGAAGGTTTACTATCCAATTACAGAAAGATAATTCCAAGGAGGAAAGGCAATTCACAAGTTCATATTGTTTCAGAGCAGCAATCGAAGAGAGGACTGCTTTGGAAAGGAGGGTGTTACTTATGAAGGAAAGAAAAGATCACACCAGTCCTCTCCAAAGGGAGCCATTTTGTGAAGATGAGAAGAGAATCTAGCTACATCAAGAGACAAGATCCAGGAGTTCACTTAGTGATTAAGCATAAATTGTTTAAACATGTATAACATAACCATGCATGTTAAAACTCCAGATGTGCAGTTTATGGTATGTAAAAGCCAGAGCCCTAGAAGCTAAAAATAGCTGAATATGTGAAGAACAGTTTTTATAAAACTTATAAAAACTAAAGTGGGGAGGCGCCTCTGTGACTCAGTTGGTTCAGTGTGTGGCTCTTGATTTCAGCTCAGGTCATGATCTCATGGCTCCTGGGATTGGGTCCAGTGTTAGGCTCCATGCTGACAGTGTGGAGCCTGCTGGGGTTCTCTCTCTCTCTGCTCCTCCCCCACTCATTCTCTCTCTCACTCTCTCTCTCTCTCTCACAAAATAAACTTAAAAAATTAAGTTAGATGTATGCAATTTATTATTTTTTATTATTTTCTATCCTTTTTAAAGTTTATTTTTTATTTATTTTGTTAGAGATATAGAAAGCAAGCAGGGGAGGGGCAAAGAAAGAGGGAGACAGATTACCAAGCAGGCTCTGCACTGTCAGCAGAGTCAGATGTCAAGCCAAAGAGTCAGGTGCTTAACTGACCCAGACACCCAGGAGGCCCCTTTCTTTTTTCTATCATGTATTTCCCTGTATAAATTAACCAAATCACCAGTTATGGAATGCTCCTCTTAGGCAAGGCATTCTGCAAGCCATCCAAGAGCTCATCGTTTTGTTGGGGTTAGGAAATAGGAGAAAATAAATAGACTAAAAAAAAATGAGTGGCTAGACACGATTTAAGACTTCCAAAATAGGAGGTGAAATATCACAAGGTCAGTCCTGTCCCACGATCTGAGGAATCCTTCACATGTTGGCGCCTGGCATTTCAAAGGTACCAGTGATCACTTCAACCAGGGAGGATTACAGAAGAATTCATTTCATTTTCATTTTCATTTATTTGTATTGAAGCATAATGTAGACCTAGAAAGATGAAAAGACTTTAGGTGTTCATTTCTATGGGCTTCAACCATTGAACACACCCACGAAACCACTTAAAAAGTTAGACATCAAATATTTCATCACCCTGGAGAGGCCTCTCGTGGTTCCTTCTAGCCAATTCCATCCCTTCCATCTGCCTTCAGAGGCAGGCATTTTCTGATTTATACCCTCATAAATCAGTCGAGGCTATTCTTGACCTTTATATAAATGGGATCACAAATTATGACCTCTTTTAATCCTGGCCTCTTTGTATCAACAAAAAGTTCCTCAGATTCATCCATGTTGTTCTGTATATTAGTATGTTGTTCCTTTCTAATAATGGGTAGTTATACTATTATTAGTTTCTTGGCTATCTGTCCAGTAAAGGCACACACACTTAAATCTAACAATATTAGTTTTCTATGGCAACAGAACAAATAACTACCAACTTCATTATCGCAAAGTTCTTTAAGGCAGGCTCAGGCTCAGGCAGGCTCAAGGGGGTCCTCTGCTTAGAGACTCAGAAGGTCTAAACCAAGGAGTGGGCCTACAAGGCTCTAATTTGGAGGCTCAGGGAAGAACCCACTCCCTTGGGTTATTGGAAAAATTCAGTTCCTTGTGGTTATGGCTTTGAGGTTCCCATTTCCCAGGTGGGGATCCCTTTAGGCTCCTAGACAAGATCTGCACATCTCACCATCTGACGACCTTCAAGCCAAGAATGGCGCATCAAATCCTTCCTGTGCTTAGGCTCTGACTTTTCTCTGACTTCCTCTTCTGGCACCAACTGGAGAAAGTTCTCCACTTGCAAAGTCTCATATGACAATCTTTCCTAAAGTCCATTTTTGCCATAGAAGGAAACACAATCATGGGAGTGATATCACAATAACAGGTTCTGAGAATGAGGGAGTGGGAGGTCTCAGAGGCCCTTCCTAGAAATTCTACCTACCTACATTACCTAAAACCACCCTGTCCATTTCTTTCTTTACATAACTGCAAAGTGGTGGAGGAGTGGGGAGGAGGCAGCAGCAAGGGTTGGCAGCGGAGGCCAGAGAGCAGCCACTCTGGAGTGGACAGGAATAAGAATTCTGCACCACAAAATGAATCTGGGAAACACCTGTTATGTTTGGCCATTTGTAAAATACTTGTCAGAAACAGTTACAGTTCTGTTGGAGACACTTAACTATAAAATGATAAGAGCCCAGAAAATTAAGCAAGCCAGAAGAAGAAGGAGAAAATCAAACAAGTTTTACAGGAAATGAAATACAACGAAAGTACTATATCTAGCTAAGCTATAAACCACACTTACATAATCATATTATGTACATATTAAGTATTGATTACCAGATTACGGTCTATTTTTATTGGAAAAATAGAGGAAGGCAAAAGGGCATGCATGACATTAAGACTGCTAAAAGCTAATCTTCCAGGGGTGCCTGCGTGGCTCAGTTCGTTAAGCATCTGACCCTGGATTAAAGTTCAGGTCATGATCTCATGGTTCATAAGTTCAAGCCCTCCTTTGGGCTATGCACAGACAGCATGGAGCCTGCTTGGCATTCTCTGTCTCTCTCTTTCACTGCCCTTCACACCCTCTATCTCAAATAAACTTTAAAAATATTTTTAAGAAATAAATAAATAAAAGAGCTAATCTACTGTAGAAATATAAAACAAACAAAAATTGATAAATAATACATGTATTTAATTCAGAAATGTCAACATAAATAACAGAATACTTTTAAAAAATTTGAGGTAGTGATGAGGTTTTTAAATTCATAGTATTTAAAATTTGAAGCTACAGAGATTTAAAAACACAAGCTACTCAAAAGGAAAATAGTATTTATACCAACATTTTATGTCCTAACAGCTAGTCAAATACATTTAACTTAAAAATCTAACCAAGGAGGGGTGCCTGGATGGCTCAGTCAGTTGAGCATCAGACTTCAGCTCAGGTCATGACTCACAGTTCATGAGTTTGAACCCCACATCAGGCTTGCTGCTGTCAGAAGAGAGCCCTCTTCAGATCCTCTGCCCCCTTCTTTCTCTGCCCCTCCCCAGCTCGCTCGCTCTCTCTCTCTCTCTCTCACGCACACACACACACACACACACACACACAAATCTAACCAAAGAGATGAATTTTTGTACTCTAAGATTTTAAAGAATTGCACTAAGTTTTGGCAATTTTATTTTATGTTAAATTTTGCTGTTATTAATAATTGAGCTAATTATAAGTTGCCCCTACAGCATCAACTCTTTTGACTTCTTTCACTTCTCTGCAATCATGTCAGCTTGCAGAAGGCTGTGTAAAGAAGGAGGTGAGTCTAAAAACCGCAGTGAAATTATAGAGGAAGCACATGATAGAGGCAGCCTCCCATGTGAGGATATCACCCTTTGGTGATAACAAAGGATGAACTCTTTTTAGGCTCAATATTTAAAGTAGGCCACTTCAGTAGTTACACTTTTAGCACTAAATTCTAGACTTTACCTGCCCTCTGTGCCAGGTTTCACAGGTAAAAACAAATATAGCGTTTCTTTAACTTGGGACGTCATGAAGGCAACACAAAGATTTTCTAGAGTGAGCTAACCTCCACTCGTTCAAGAGAACTACACGCGTGTCTTACTAACACCATATAGGACATTAACTAGGACACCTCAGACTTCAGTTTCACCTCACCAAGCAATTAATGACAGCTTTTAGCACTTTTCTGAGAGAATAATTCTGCTTGCATCTGTATCCCCCTTCTTATGTCCTAGCTTCTTCTCACACATGCCTCTGTCTGCACTGCACTGTCAGAAGAGAGCCCGCTTCAGATCCTCTGCCCCCTTCTTTCTCTGGCCCTCCCCAGCTTGCTCGCTCTCTCTCTCTCTCTCACACACACACACGCACACACACACACACACACACACACGCACACAAATCTAACCAAAGAGATGAATTTTTGTACTCTAAGGTTTTAAAGAATTGCACTAAGTTTTGGCAATTTTATTTTATGTTAAATTTTGCTGTTATTAATATGCACTGGTATGGTGACAACTTGTTTCACAATCTCTACAATCATCAAAGTCTGTCCTTACATGAGTTCACTAACCCTGGAGATGCCTCCTCCGTGCTTCGGGCCGCGGCCTTATAAAAGCTCTGTCTCTTCTTTGGAATCATTATGTTGTGGGATGAGGCATTTCTTACATATCACCATTCAGCATTACCTAAGTGACTTAGGATATTACCATTTAATCTTTTCTTGTGTGGTATCTTCTGGTAACATAAAGTTTCCTAATTATGTGAAAAGTATATAAATATATACTTATCACATATATTTATAATGTGTGTACACATGTATATATATAGAAACATATATACTTCTCATCTAATGTCTTAAATCACTGTGCTTATAATTATATATAGCCACTTGATGCATATATTTAGTTAACTTAACAAATATACATTGAGAAGCTATTTTAATTTTAGGCTCTGTAATGATAAATAAGATGTAATTTCTGAAGTCAGGAAGTATAAAGCTAAGAGGAAAAACACAAGTTAGGAGGTAGTAAATATAGTTCCTCACATACAGAGAAATTGCAGGCCAAAAAGACTCAGGTAGTATCTAGAGAGACACTAAACCCCCTTGTAAAACAGGTGTGAGAGACAGCTTCCTGATGAGGTCAAAGACTGACTCTGATCATCATTTCAAACACAGAAGTTGCTTGGTTGGGTAGGGAGGAACCCATGTTATTTTTTTTTCTAGCTTCTTAACCTCTCAAATAAGTTGCACAGAACTCTCAATTCACAAACTTTTCTACCTTCCTTCTTGGTGTGACATTTGAACCTAGATTCCTAGGAGATTGTGAAGTGATTGTTCACGTTAGGGAGCACTCATGTTCTCAGTCCCTAAACAGTAGTTCAGAAGACTGAATTTTGTGTAAAGAATGAGTCCAGCATTTATAAGCCACTCCAGAGCTGCATTAAAACAAATAAACAAACAAGCAAGCAAAGAGAACACTCCAATGTCTTACCTTAGCATGCAGCACTATGGACTTGCTTTCTTACATTTGCTCTGATTTACTCAGTAGTAGTATGGAAGTGACACCACTGAATGTAGGGAAATATCTCATTTTCATTTTTTCTAAGCTTATTTATTTTAAGAGAGACAAAGAAAGTGAGTGGGACATGCGGCAGAGAGAGAGGGAGAGAGAAAATCCCAAGCAGGCTCTGGGCTGTCAGTGCAGAGCCTGATATGGGGCTCAAACTCACATACCACAAGATCATGAGCTGAGCCAAAGTTGAATGCTTACCCAACTGAGTTACCCAGGCAGTCCTGATCTTCATTTTTTACCTATCTTTAGCTATAAGGAAAGAATGGCATCCTTAGATTTTCATCACAAAACTTCTCAGTCCACAATAACAAACTGAATTTATAAAAATTATTCCATACTTTACAGACATGCAAAAATAGAAAACATTTACTCTATAAACTCTAAAATACCAGAAATGCCATTGAATTGGTACATGTCTGTGAATACTTATTTTCCCAAGGCTGAATATTCTGCCAACTGGTGCCTGTCAAAAGAATTTAGTGTAGCTAACTGGAAGATGATAAACAGAACTCCCTTATCTTGCTCCAGCCCAGCACAGCAAGTAGCAGGGAAACTTGTACAAAATGAGTCCAAAATTAAGGAACATGAAAAAAGAGGAAGCGAATTACCTTACCTACCTCTGCTGTAAAATGAAATAACGCTGGAAAGTGACAAACATAGTCCTATCCAAAGCAACTAGATCTCATTGATAAAATTTCATTTAAAAATCATCTCCACACACCAGCCCTATCCCCTCATGCTCAGATGAATACAAATGACTTAAACTGGAAGGAGCAAAATCTCTAAAGCTTTTCCTTGGTTTGCACCAAAGAAAGGTCTTAAATATTCTTTGTGTCTTGGAAGCTAAGAGAAGCTCCTTTTGAAATGCATATGTACCTATCAAGGTGACTTGGATGCAACTGGATGGCATCCCTGTGGGAATGTTGGGTACCTAAGGAAAAGAGCACCGAGGGCAGTGGTCCAGTCCAGAGCAGGATGAATAGGGCAAGGGCAAATCTCAAAGGATGAGAGAAAAAGAAAAAGAAGAGCAGAAGGGCCCAGAATCTTTTTGAAGAGTTAGGGAGAGGGGGTGAGGTAAATTATGAGAGACTTTTGAATGCTGAGAACCAACTGAGGGCTGAGGAGGGAGGGAGGAAGGGGTGATTGTCATGGAGGGGGACACTTGCAAGGAAGAGTGCTGGGTGTTATATGAAAACCAACTTGGTAATAAACTATTTAAATAAAAAAATAAAGGAGCACCTCCTTTGAACCAAACATGACTATATCACATAGACCTTTTGAATGATCTCTTAATAGCATGTGCCTTCCCTTCATTGTGCTTATGATAACTAAAAGTTTTCATTTAGTGTACAATTTTTATTAATATCTTTCTCCTCCAATAAACTCTAATCTTCTAAACACAGAGAAATGCCTATTTTTGTTCATCAGTATAGTTCAGAGTGTTCAGCACATTTACTGTTTGTTGAATAAATATGAATAAGTTAAAAAGTAGTAAGATAAGGAGTAAATACATGAGTAAACAAGAATAAATTAAAAATTGGTGAGCGAATGAATGAATGGTCTCTTCAAGTCATATGGCCTTAAGATTAAAAATCTCTATCTTCTGCCCAGAAGAAGGGATGAGGCAACACCCAGTTTTGCAGGAAGACGTAGAGGCTGCATTCCCATCACACAAAGAACCCAGGCTCCTAGAGAACAGGTTTATGAAGAGGGATCCGTAATGATGGCAGTAATAATGGCTGATAAGAGTGACTGGCAGGGATGCCAATGCACCACAACAAAATGTAAGTGGTGAATGGACCCAGGAGAGGTGACTGACATATGAAATAGTATTTTCAAAGATCTATGTTCACAGGGTAGAGAAAATGCTTTCTTCAGTTAGTGAGTCTCCAAGGTGCTCGGGTCCCAAAGTGACACTAGTACAGACCCAGCCAAAGATCCAGACTTTGCTTCATCACTGTATTGAGTGTCATATGCCTGGTTATATATTGTATAAGTTTCATTTGTTGAGCTGCACTTCAGAGCAGGAAGTCCCACGGTAGAGTCAAGGAGGTGAGAGTGAATGCTGCAGATAGGAGAGGCAAAGTGGCTTAGACCTTTTGCTTCAAGTAAAATAGCTGCAGTTTTTCAACAGTTTTATATTTTGTTTCATATCACTTTCAACAGAATGTAAGCTCTAGGAGAGCAGAAATTTTTGTCTATTTTGGACATTGTTACGTCTCCAACACATAAAACAGTGTCTGGTGCATTGAAGATATTCAATAAAATTTTGTAAGCACATGGTAAAGGCTTTATTGAAGAAAGGATTTCACTATTGCTTAATATAAAGTTTTGTGCATATATTTTCCAAAGACTATGGCTTATCATTTTTGCAGGATTAGTCCTCAAGCCAAATTACATCCATTAGCCTCACCACCCATTTTTAAGGATTCGCTTATAGTCACTATTAATCAATACAGCAAAATATGTCAACAGAATCCATTTCACAGTGTTTCAAATACCAACATCCTTTGACTTTTCATCTTTCTGAAAAGATAAAAGAGGGTCTACGTTATGGTAGAAATATGGTAGAATTCATGGTAGAATTAAGTTTTAAATGTGAGTTTTGCTATTTCCTACTAATTTGTGAAGTTAAGTAACTTAGAGGTTCATTTTCTGATATTTATTTTTAAACCTGTTGAAATAATTCCAACTGAATACAGCAGTATGTGCCATGTGCTAATCTTAATGGGCAGGGGATAAAGAAGGTATCTATTGAATGCAATATATATGGAACACCTGTTTTATTTAATCTCAAATACAATTTTATCACCTATACAGAATGCTACTAGATGTACCAGATACTGATAAAACAATGCCAAATAAAATTTCCCAGTTTGGTTCACTCAATCTTTTCGATACTCCTGTGTCAGAAGAAAAAAAGGTGACTGAAAATCTATTCAATTGCTAGATTTAATGGCAATCTTAAATGGATAAAAAGCATATTCACCTTTTCACTTAAGAATGGTTAAAGTTGGGGATGCCTGGGTGGCTCAGTAGGTTAAGCATAGACTTCAACTCAGGTCATGAGATTGCAGTTTCCAAGTTCAAGCTCCGTGTCGGGCTCTGTGCTGACAGCTCAGAGCCTGAAGCCTGTTTCAGATTTTGTGTGTGTGTCTCTCTCTCTTTCTTCCCCTCACCTGCTCATGCTCTGTCTCTCTCTCTCTCTCTGTCTCAAAAATAATAAAACAAACATTAAAAAATGTTTTTAAATGGTTAAAGTTAAGGGTGTCTGGGTGGCTCAGTCAGTTAAGAGTGCAAGTCTTGATTTTGGCTCAGGTCATGATATCACAGTTGTGGGACTGAGCCCCATATGAGGCTCTGCGTCCAGCATGGAGCCTGTTTGAGATGATCACTTTTTCCTTCTGCCCCTCCCCCACTCGCACGTGTGCACACATGCATGCTTTCTGAAAAAACAAACAAACAAACAAACATGTTAAAGTTAGAGTGATTAGTGAATTTCTTAGTTCTAAGTACTCAAGTCCCAGTTTTATTTTTCCCTTAAAGTTTCTAAATATACAAAAATACTAAGTAGTAGTGCACATTATACCATTTGCTGGACCTTAATGAGAAATCTCCATTTCTAGACATACCTCTCTGAAACAAGATATGTGATAGCCTCAATCTGATACTTACTTAATGTAATCAAGGGAATGAATAGGTACATAAAATTCACAGTTAATAACCACCCAGGAACTTCAGTTAATGGAATGTTTTTGCATATGTAAGTAAAAACAAAAAAAAAAAGAATTTGGGGCAGATGCAGCAGCCATGGTACAGTTTATTATTTTATTCTTTCTTTAGTTTTCCTACGTAAAAACAGAATGAATATGAAAGAAAAAAAGTCCATGGTCAACTTCTTCAACAAACATACACGGCAAGCAAGGACCACAGATTGCAAAACACAAATAGCAGGAAACAAACCAGCAATGGATAGGAGACAGAGTATCAGTGACGGCAAAAAGTAGCAAAGGGAAGGCAAAGAACCTCAGCAGGTCTGAGTCAGAGAACTGGAAAACGCCACCAGACACTGCTGTAATCTCACTGGCCGTCCTTAGACAAGCAGAAGTAACTGGGAGAGGATATTGGGGCTCGAGGGAGAGGATGGGGAAATTAAAAGGGCAGTCTGAGTCTAGAGCTGAGAACTTCCTAAAACTAAGAGACCAATATACTGTCCCAGGATAGCGTCCCTTACTCTGAAAAATGGCTGGGAAGGAAAGTCAAACGAAATGCTTACCAGGATAACAACGCCAAAAAGACAGAATAAAATCCAAATAAAAAGGGCAAGATAATAAAAAAAGATGAAGGTTTCAGGAAACACAGGACCATATATTTTATGACTTTGTGAATAGAAACTTTAAAGCTGCTCTGTTGATTATGTAATTTGATTTTGGCTAGCCCAAATTGAAAAGTGCTGTATTTACAAACTAAAAGCTTGTTTTAAAAACTCAGTATATATATATATATATATATATATTTATATATATATAAACACACATATATATGTACATGTGTATATGTATGTATATATACACACACACATATATATAGAATTTGCTTAATAATTTCATATCAATTTACATCAAATAATTGTTATATTTTTTAAAGTTTATTTATTTACTGAGGGAGAGAATGGGGGGGTGAGACAGAGAGGGAGAGGGAGAGAGAGAGAGAGAGAGAGAGAGACAAAGAGAGAGAATCCCAAGCAGGCTCTACACTGAAAGTGTAGATTCAGGGCTCAAACTCACGAACCGCAAGATCATGACCTGAGCCAAAATCAAGAGTTGGATGCTTAACCAACTGAGTCACCAGGGCTCCTAAATAATTATTATATTTATTAACCAGTTTTATATTTATGTCATATTGTTTTCAATCATTTATATTATTTTATGGATATATCATAAATCCTTCCAATATATAATGAATAATTTTACATGGTGTTCAGATTATAATATTGTGGCTATTTGGAGCTAATTAAAATATATTATCAAAAATATTTTTATCAATTTCTTTTTATTTTTTAATGTGGCTACTTAAAAGGTTGAAACTATATATGAGCTTCATTCTAATAGAATATAAGTGACAGGAAACAAAACAAATGAGAGATATGGGCTGAGATCTCACATACTTCAAGCAAATCAGTGATATAAATCAATCACACTACCGTATTTGGGTCACACATATTTCTAAATACCATTAGAATGCAATGCAGGGGTACCTGGATGGCTCAGTTAGTTAAGCACCTGACTCTTGATTTCAGCTCAGGTCATGATCTCAGTCCTTGAGATGGAGCCCCACGTTGTGCTCTGTGCTGACAGCATGACATCTTCTTGGGATTCCATCTCTCCCTCTTTCTCTGTCCCTCCCCTGCTTATGCTCACTTGCGCTCGCTCTCTCTCTCTCTCTCTCTCTCTCTCTCTCTCAAAAATAAACATTAAAAAAGATTTTATTAAAAATATCTTAATAAAAATATTTATAAAGAGAGCAATGTGAGGGGCACCTGGGTGCGTCAGCCAGGTAAGCAGCTGACTTCTGATCAGGTCATGATTTCTCGGTTTGAGGGTTCAAGGGTTCGAACCCCGTATCAGGCTCTGCCGACAGCTCAGAGCCTGGAGCTTGCTTCAGATTCTCTTTCTCAGGCCCTCCTCTGCTCACACTCTGTCTCTCTCTCTCTCTCTCTCTCAAAAATAAATAAACATTAAAAAAGTTTAAAAAAGAAGAAGAAGAAAGAGAGAAAGCAAGCAAGCAAGCAAGCAATGTGGAAATGTAAACACTGAATGAAGATTTGACTTTAAGCGGGGCTGGTTACAACTGCGGTATTGATTAGAATATAATGCTTTTCTTTTAGAGGTATGTACGGAAATATTCATAGATGAAATGACAGGCTGCCTAGAGGGGTTGAGAGAAAAGGGTAAGAGTCCAGAGAAAACCAGACTGGCCATGAGCTCATCATGCTCCAGTGAGTGGCGGGTACACAGCGATTTGCTATACTCTTCTAATTTCAATAATGTTTAAATTTCCCAAAATAACAGAGTAAAACACAAAGAAAATAGAAACAAATCTGTGGATTGAAAAACACGATTGGGAAAGAAAGATGGCTCTAGAAGGTGTAAAACAAAGAAAAAAATGTCAAAAGGAAGACTTGTTTTTTGTAACATTAGTACTAAGATGAATATTGCAGGAGCCTTCTCCATAGCTGGTCATTTTTTCCATTTATGGAATGTTCCAAATCTTTATAAACCATCTGGAGAGCAAGGAATTGGCTAGATTTCCATCCCACTGTAATAATGAGACATTTATTGAGAAAGAATGTAAAAAAGAACAGCTTTTAAAGTGGCTGTATGCATACACCAAAAACTGAACCACTAAGGCAATTTTTATTCCAATTTTAAAAAAAACACATAAAATAATGCCAACAAAAATGTCCAATTATTCTTGTCATATATTACTGTGTAGAATCAAAACTATCTCTCTGGGAACATCTTGGCTATAAGGTTATGCTATGATATTGCCAACTATTTACTTTTTAGTAATCAGATAACCTAAGAAGGAATATTAGTAATGATGATTCATTTTTAATATTCAACAATATAAGAGGAAACAGAAATAAGACAATTTGAAAATGGGGTCATTTTTATGAAACCCTGTAATAAACAGAGTAGATTTCAAAGTTTTAACTTTTCTGTTTTGCTCTAATTTTTCTTCTAAATCTATGTAATTTCTAATATAGATGCTCATGGCACTATGAATTAGGGTCAAATACCAACTTTCCTCTGGCCTCCCTTTCTTACACTCTTTTTCTTACACTCCATCACCATTTTAAAAACAGACTATGGCCACCAAATAATCAGAAAAGTTAGATAAGCATGGGAGAGGATATAAAAATTAATATTTAGTGCCTAGATGGTCAGACAATATGCCATGTTCCTCATGTATGTTATATATATATGTCTCATCTTAACACACATATAAGTTATGTAAGTATTTATATTTTATTGGCCAGGAAATTATAGAATAATGTTCTCTTGGTACTTCAATTACCTTAACAAATCTTTATCAAGTACTTACTATTTGTGGACACTGCTGATGGTGCTGAAAATTCAAAGAATATGACATTGAACCTACCTTGAATTTACTCACAGTTTACTAGGGAAGGCAAGTCAAAAGAAGAACTGATTGGAGAATAAAGCATGATAAGTCTTAGGAAAGCACAGATGACACTTCCTAGTCCTTTCATGGATCAGGAAGACTTCTGAGGTAAGTTGAAGCATCCAGCTAGGCTATAGAGAGTGGGTTTCTTGCTACAGAGGGGGAAATGACTAGGTCTAAGCATAAAGAACAGTGTGTCTTCTCTACTAAAGAAAAAAATGGAGGGACACCTGGGTGGCTCAATCAGCTGAGTATCCAACTCTTAATGTTGGCTCAGGTCATGATCGAGCCCTGCATTGGGTTCTATGCTGAGTGTGGAGCCTGCTTGGGATTCTCTCTCTCCCACTCTCCCTATCCCTCTCCTGTTTGCATGCTCGCTCTCTCTCTCTCTCTCTCACTCGCTCACTCGCTCTCTCTCTCTCTCTCTCAATAAATAAATAAATAAATAAACATTTAAAAATGAAGAAAAAAAATGGACCGAAATAAACTACAACAATCAGAGCAAGAGCCCAAGAAAAAAAAAGTGGAAAAGAGAAAGGGACAAAGAACAAGAAACTATAGATAAGGAAATAAAGCTCAGAAAAGGAGTCCCTTATGTTCACCTCATGAGCATTTGGCATGCCCTGACTTTTTAATCAAAGGGAAAATTTAAAAAAAACACCTTGCTTATACCAATCTTGGCTTCCTAAAGCATGCTTAATCACTAAATACTAAGCCATTTTCATAATAAGCACTATCCCTCCATCCTTCCAAACATTACAGGCATAGCTACAGTGTTACGGAAGAGGAGCGGGCTGCTTCCTCGGTGTGGTTCCCAGCCAGTGAACAATGTTCTTTTGTGTGCAGCTACGTGCGTGGAAGTGACACACCTTCCTGGTTCTCACTGCAAATGTTTAACAGCATCTATGTGCATTTCCACATTATAGGCTTCACATAAAGCGAATGAAATCAACCGTGCCTCCTATCAGCTGACAGTGGTTTTTACCAATGTCTCAGAGTTACGTGCACTCAAATACTATGGGAATGAGGCAGTAGTGGAAAGAATGATTTCAATATTAGAGCAAGTAAAGTTGTCACTGCCAACTTGACTCCCTTAATAATAATGGAAAGAAAAGCAGTTGGCTGAGAGGCCAGGTGAGAACACTTTAGAGACGTCTGAGCCCCCTCGGAGCCTCCCTGTCATTCCAGGACAGAGAACAGTTCTGCCAGGACCCACATGTGCTGCTCTGGCTCTCCGAAAGCCACACATGCTCTCAGTAAGAGCCAACGGAAAAAGAGCAAAGCCAGTCTGACAGCATGTGCATTCTGATGCTTCCTTAAAAATACACTGGGTTTCACAGGCTTCAGTCCATCGTTTGGAGTTAGAGGCTGGGCTGTTGTCATTTTTTAAGCAAAGTCACTGGGCCAATTAGAGATACCACTGAGTGAAATATGCATCTGTATAATGAGATACTAATGAAGGAGATTCGGCATGTTTAATATCACCGAGTGCTAAGGTATAGTGTGGTTCTGTCAGTTTTTCTCAATTGGGTGATCAAGTGTTTATCAACAACACTTTGGCATAATGTCAGGAGGAGGGATTCAGGGAAAGTGACATCAAAGTTGATCTCCCTTCTCTTTCTCCTCCACCTTCACAGAGAAGGTAGTGACTGACTGAAGTCCTGAGGCAGCACAGTGTCCCTGAGACCTGGTCCAGGCAATGGGGGTGGGGTTGCTGCCTGCAAGTGTCAAGGTCGTGCCAAGATGTGAGTTTCCAGACTTGCCATTCTCTCCAGGGTGTGCTGATCAGAGTTGGAAAATCACCTGCATTCCACATCAGGGCGGGTGGTGGTAGCGGTTGGGGGCAATGGGGTTCGGCAGCCAAACAACACAGAACCAAAACAGCTAACAGAGATGAAGGTTCAAAGCAGACAGTGGTGAGCAGGATCTGGAGACTGTTCTGAGATGAAGAACAAACAGCCGATTGTATGCGGTTTGGGTGGTTATGGCCCCGTATGCACTGAGAGCTTATGCCTACAAATATCACAAAAGAAAAAAAAATCAGCCAACCATGAATTAAACTTTAAACCAACATTCTCACATGACAGAAGTTCTGGAAGTAGGCAGAACTCTGGCTTTGGTGTAGCTTCTCAGCCATGGCACAGCTCCAGGTCCACGCCTCTTCTGGTCCGCTGGACATTCCTCGCATGGCTCACGGTTACCGCAGCAGCCGCAGCACAGCATCACATGACCATGCTTAACGCCAGACAATGGGATGGATGGTATATGACAGAGCATTGCCCGCAAATCAGTTGTTCAAAAGCTAGGAAGGAACAAAGCCTGTCTCAGAAATGTATAACTCACGTATAAGATCATGGTCCAGGGTAAGCCAACTAGATCATTGTTTGCCTAGGACTTTTCTCATTCTTCATATTGAAAGTCCAATGTGTGAGGAACCCTTTAGGTCTTGGGCAACCACAGATGGTCGGTCACTGTGTGAACATCACATGGCCATCTTTGATCAACGTTCCTGAGAAGGGCTCTTCGCCTAATACTTGAATGGGAGACTCTTAACCACAAACGGGGGTGGGGGGGTGGGGGGGTGGTTTTATGTTATGACAGGTTCCCTCAACCTTGGTTGCACTTTAGAATAATTAGGATGGGGCGCCTGAGTGGCTCAGTCGGTTAAGCATCCGGCTTCGGCTCAGGTCATGATCTCGCGGTTCCTGGGTTGGAGCCCCACGTCGGGCTCTGTGCTGACCGCTAGCTCGGACCCTGGAGCCTGCTTCGGATTCTGTGTCTCCCTCTCTCTGACCCTCCCCTGCTCTCGCTGTCTCTCTGTCTCTCAAAAATAAATAAAAAAACATAAAATTTTTAGAATAATTAGAAATGTTATAAAAGTGCCAATGCTTAGGCCCTACTCATAGTAATTCTAAATTAATCTGGGATATTTCTTGAGCATTAATACCTTTGAAAAACTATTTAGGTAATTCTAAAGTGTAGCCATAGTTGAGAAGTAAACTACTACATATATCAAAACTGAACACTTAATAAGACAGTCCTGGAACAAAGAATATAATTTGACATCATTGACAATATAATATATATATTTTAAATTTTTTTTGAAAGAGAGACAGAGCACAAGAGGAGGAGGGGCAGAGAGAGAAGGAGATACAGAATCCAAAATAGGCTCCAGGCTCTGTGCTGACAGCTCAGAGCCTAATAAGGGGCTGTAACTCACAAACTGCCAGATCATTACCTGAGCCAAAGTCAGATACCCAACCGACAGAGCCACCCAGGTGCCCCACAATATAATAAATTCTTAAATCAGTGTGTGTTAAGGTTTCTAAAAATTTTTATATTCCTTTTTTTTTTTTTTTTTTTTTTTTACTGGCACTGAAAGGTAAGCAAGGTAGATGTTATTTCCATTTATAGATTAGAAAGTTACATCTCAAAATGTTGTTGCTCACCCTCAGGGTGTCTGGGTGGCTCAGTCAGTTGAGTGCCTAACTTCATGTGAGGTCATGATCCTGCAGTTCATGGGTTCGAGCCCTGTACTAGGCTCTGTGCTGACAGCTCCAAGCCTGGAGCCTGCTTCAGATTCTGCCTCCCTCGGTCTCTGCCTCTCTCTCTCTCTCTCTCTCTCTCTCAAATGTGAATTAACAAATGTTTTTGCTCACCCTTGAGAGATCCTTCCCATCTGGGAAGAGCATCAGGCCTTACTCCACCAATCTCTGAACAGCCCTTAAGGCTCAGGCAATCCTCCAGCTGGTCCCCTCCATGCCCTGCATCCTGAGCCTGCTGACTCCCTGCCCCTCACACAGCCTTGATGCCCCACAGCACACCCTGCAGATCCCATCAACATATTTTCCCTTTCTAGGGTTAAAGTTAAATAGGAAATTCCCATTTAAGCCCCCCTCCGTGAAACTTAATTTAGTTTATTATGCAAAACAAGTGAGACTTAACTTAGATCTCCTCTTATAAATGCTTCTGATAATCATGAAAGAAACTTAAGTCATCTGCCTAAAAACCATGTGAGATCATCACTTGTCATCAATCCCCTGTCATTGAAAATCCTGCCATAATAACCAATCCTTATGAAGCTAAACAACTTCCGCGTTTTTATCCTTCAGCTTCATGTGGGTGACTTTAAAAGCTCTCAGTTCTGCCATTACTCTTATAGGCGCCATGGACTCTCACTGGGGCACTTGGGTGGCTCACTCAGGTAAGCACTAGACTCTTGGTTTCAACTCAGGCCACGAGCTAGGGGTGGTAAGATGGAGCTCCCTGTAGTTGGACTCCCCACTGGGCATGGAGCCTGCTTAAGATTTTCCTTCTCCCTCTCCCCCTTCTCTGCTCTCTCTCCCTCTCAAAAAAAAATCTTTTAATAAAAAGTAAATACTCTTACTAAGTACTAAAAACAAACAAACAAAGATTAAACCAAAAAGGGAATTAACTGATGATAAAACTGTGAAATCTAGTAAACCTAGCCTCTGGCAATAGCTCTCAAATGATGTCATCAGAATGGGGTTCCTTTCTCTTTCTTGGTTCTTTATACACTTTTCTGACTTTGTTCTCAGGTTTTAAGGAGTGGAAGGATGACTATCAACAAGTTCAGGGCTATATTCTTACGGGTTCAAGTGTAGTTGAAAATGTGGTGCCTCTCTCACAACACTTACAGAAGCTTCAGTAGCTCCCATTGGGTGGCTAAACTCATCACTTGAGCTAGGGTAATGGAGTGCTCTCTGCCAGACCTGAGTTATCTAGATACCCTGAGTGTAAGGTAAGAATGTTACTTGGGTGGCTCAGTCAGTTAAGCATCTGACTCTGGCTCAGGTCATGATCTCATGGTTTGTGAGTTCAAGCCTCACATCTGGCTCTGTGCTGATAGCTCAGAGCCTGGAGGCTGCCTCAGATTCTGCGTCTCCCTCTCTCTCTCTCTCACTCATTCTCTCTCTCTCTCTCTCTCTCTGTCTCTCTCTCTCTGTGTCTCTCTGGCCCTCCCCTGCCCATGCTCTGTCTCTCTCAAAAATAAAATAAACATTAAAATTAAAAAAATATATATTTGAAGACAAAGACTCCACCTGGACATGGGCTGAGGCTGAAGAGGAAAATAGAGCTACTATTCCAGAAGGGTGAATAAATGCTGACTGTCCAAAAAAAAAAAAAACAAAAAAAAACCCCTAGATGCCCACTTATTTTGGCCTGAGGATGTGATTAGTCCCTAAGACTCTAGAATTGAAACTGAAGAATGAGTGTAATCATGTGCATAGGTGGCTGCATAATGATCTCCCCAAATATATCCAGATCCTAATTGCAGAAACCTGGGAATATTTCCTTATATGGTATGATTAAGATATTGAGATGAAGAGATTATTCTGGATTATCTGGGTGGATCCTAAACTCAACAACAAGTGTCCTTATAAAAGATATTTGAATCCACACATTGTTTTGGTGAGGGAGGTCCAATCCTAGCTCCTTCTGTTGTCCACCATTCTCTCCTCAGTCACTCTTTGTCAAGGGTTGCTTCCAAAGCTGAGTCTCCAAGCTCCTTGGAAGAAACCCTCAAACAGATCAGGAAGACATATGACCACAGAAACTTTTATCCTGAAGAGTCCTCCATCTTCCCACTCACCATGAGTCCTGACATGGCTCCACTTTGGTAGTGTCTGGCCATACATGGAGCTCTCTTAGGGGAGAACAGACTCTCCATATCTGCACACCCACCATTGCTGCCAAAACATGACACAGTGGGATATGAAGGGGGCAACAGAGGCAGTTCAGAGCTGTCAACAAGTCAAGCAAGAGCAGGAAATGATGCAGGGAATGAGAGTGAATGATATCCCAGGGGATTCTGGTGATAGAACAGCAAGGTTCCCAGAGGATGAGGAGATGAAAGATGAAACTAAGAATTCCTTCAAGGGTCAACAGGTCAAGGGAGATAGTCAAGGCTGAGGAGTTCCCAGCTCTTCAATGCAATCAAGAGACATCCTGAGATCTAGTGAACCAGGAAGCTCCCAAAATCTAAATGGAAATCTGAATAGTCTAGTGGTTCAGAAGTTTAAGAATATTCCCTTTTATCAAGAAGATCTAACAAAGCCATTTCTTACAGAACATCTTGCTGAGAAATTAAAGCTGCTATTGGAGGTGCAGCTGCACAGCTACCACTGTACCTTTGAAGAGCCCCTGGCGTCAGACAACTTTGCTTCCAATGTGTCAGAGTCCCATCCTCACTCTGTGCCCCCTGGGATTTGGCAGTTTCCCAGATGTAATAGACTCCCATGGAGAACAGCGGAAGCACTGATGAACACCAGAGACCCTGGGTTCCTAAATTTCAGCCACGGGGAAGAGCCAGAACAGTAACTTAGATCCAACTGAAGAAAGAGTGCTCCTTTCCCCAAAATCATGAAAGCATTAGGTCACACATGTGGATTGAGACCCTCATGGATCAAAGTGCCACCTTGCCCAGTACATGAGGGAAACAGTGGTCCTTTGAACAAGTCCACCGTATACCCCTGTACCTGACACAGAAAGAAAATTCCTTCCAAAAAGTAAATTCTCATAGATGATGGGGCATGTGTTTCAGTGACTCTGTCACAGGAATACAATGAAAAGGCAGGAATATTCTCTACATGAAGCAAGCCCAAATGAAAGCTGATCTGTTTTGACAGATAGACGGTAACTGGAAGTGTGGGAGCACAGGACAGCCTAGGGAATACTAAGCGGGATTACATGCAGACTTAGTGGGTCGGAGGCAAGTTAGGCTCAAGGAGGAACTCCAGGTCCAAGAAGTGCAATCACTGGACATTCCTGTAACAAGAGGGCTCCTCTACAGCTGAGCAAAGCTGGAAATTTTGCTTGCTCTTTTGCTCTGGAGAGAGACATTATCTCTGCCTCCCAAGGCTATTTGACACATGCAAGCACAGTTTCTGTAACAGAGAAATGCTTAATAAATTCTCTTGAATGAGTAAATAAACATATCAGTGAAGCTAACTTGCTCTGTTCTGAAGAAACAGCTTGTTCTTCTCAAACATAGTGACATACTTTCAGTCATCGATTAATTTCGATCAAGTCTTGTAAAAATGGCATGCAGGTGACTAGCAAAAAATAGGGTGCTCCAAGAATAGCATGGGTACAATTATTAATAGGCTGCTTGGGATATTGGAAAGAGTACAAATTTTGTGGCCTTGGACTATGCCAACCAGAGCTTGCCACTTATCACTCATGTCACTTAGACAAATTACTAGGACTTATAATTGCCATCTTTTAAAATAAGTCTGATATTTACTTTATCATGTGACTAAAACAAATTTAAAAAAAATAGTATGTATGAGTTTTCAGGTACCTATTGAGGGCATAGCAAATCTTAGACTGCTCCTTCTTTTGAAATATACTAGTGACAGAAAATAATAGGAGTGTTCTAGAAGACAGCATTACAAATTTTATATTATTTTACTTTAAATCCTAATTCTCAAGTACTTAAGCCAGACACACTATTTTAGAATCTTCCTAGTCTGATTTAAAATGAAATTCTTATTTAAAATTCACTGTAATATTGCCCCTTAGATTTTACTTAGTAGTTTTGTACGTAATATACTTAAACTAAAATAATGTACTTTTAATTACAGGGAGGTTTTAAAGAAGATAGTAATTGCACGGAAAGACTTAATTTAGGTCTTGGATCTTCAAATGTCTCTAGAGAACAAAATACAACTAAATATATTTATACTATATATATTTTTTACCAACTTATATGAGCCCCCTGTGAAATAAAGGTAATTGTTCTTTCTGAATTTACTTTGTCGGGATGTCTTATAAGTAGTCTTATAAGAAACAGATCTGTGAGGCTCATAGCTGTGTGAGTTGAAAGGAAATTATTGAGGTCATTGTTCATTATAAGGTGTCCTCCTTAGGATGAACCCTCAGGGAAAATTCTTTTCTGGTCTTGGCAGGAACAAGTGTGCTTTACTGGAGCAGTCCATATGATTTTAACTGACAAGAACTAGAAACTGAGTGGCTGTCCAGGTTTTCCTTATTGCACTGACTGCTAGACCCCTAAAGCCCAATCTATGGCCTAACCAAAGAAAACATTATGTCATCAATAGTTAATGGTAAACATAAAGGACTCTGTTATGTTCTGAAAATTTATGCTCCCCCCCCAAATTCCTAGGTGGAAATCCTAACTCCCAAGGTGATGGCATTAGTAGGTGGGGATTTGGGAAGTGATTATTCATTCTCATGAATGGGAATAGTGTCTTTAAAAAAGAGGCCAAGAAGAGTCCTTCTGCCCTTTTACCTTGTGAGGTAACAGGAGAACATAACTGTCAATGAGGAAGTGAGACCCTTACCTCGCTAGCCCCCGAATCTGCTGGCATCATGATCCTGGACTTCCCAGCTTCCAAGACTGTGAGAAATAAATGTTTGTTGTTTGTAAGCTACTCAGTTTATGGTATGTTTGTTATAGTATTCTGAATGGACTCAAAGAGACTCTGTGGTATTTATTTTTATAGAAGTCTTGGATGTTGGTTAAATATACATCCTTCTTGTTTTATTTTATATGTATATTTTTCACCTATTTAAAAATAGGAAGAGAGTATTCTTTGTGTCTAGTTTTTTTTTATACCTTTCCAGATGTTAGATTGTATTATCTAAACTCATTTGTATGAAACTTTTTTTCATTCAAATGTATTTCAGGTACATACTTCAAAGTCAATACTTAAAGACCTAACATATTATGTTTATAGATTTCTAAATATATCTTCAACAGCCATTTCATATATTCTTTTTTTATTTTTTTAAGTTTATTTATTTGTTTTGAGAGAGACAGAGAGAGTGACCAGGGGAGGGACAGAGAGAGAGGGAGGGAGCAAGATCATGACCTCCCAATAAGAGTTGGAAGCATAACAGACTAAGCCACCCAGGTGTTCCCACATCATATATTCTTAATATGATAAAGCATAAGTTAACTGATTAATTTCATTAAACTATGCTATTTATGTCTTTAAATCTGTCCATTTTCTCCTCTCTGATTTTTTTCTAAATTTACCACGTTATCATGTCTCTAGAAACTTGATATTCAAATATACTGTCTATTTTAACAGAATTGACTTTTAAATGTTTATCTTTTTGATTTCCATGTGATTTAGTTTGGCATAAAAATAATAAATGGGAAATTAGATGATTAAATAAACAATGGCCTATCGAATTATGAAGCTAATGACAAAGTCATTGGTGATCTTTTCAAAAAACACTTGAATTGTGTGACACTGTGAAAGCCAGGTGAGAGGCTTCATAATAGTGCCTTGTAGCTCTTGGCGTTTATTTGATAATAAGAGTCTCTAAAAAGAAAGTACTGTGAAACCAATAACATTGCCATGTAATGCTCATAATAGAAATCGATTCTGAAAATAAACCTGCCACCTTTGGCCCCCACTGTTAAAAAGAGCTTATTTTATAAATAAAAATGATTCTATTAATGTTAAAATGATTAATATAATGAAATTAATGGAGTACAAATATAACTGAGAGAAAGAGATAAATGGAAAGAAATAGTAATGTCATTAACTTAATAAAAATATATGTGATACCACAATCATTAGATTTGAAAGATAAATGATGGTCTTAGTTAAATATCCTGTTCAAGTCAGAATTTATCTTTTATTTGTCATAATATCAAAGGCAGAGATCCATATGGTTCTCACATAAACAAAATAGTTCTATTGAGATAATAAACTGGAAAGAACCTATGATCTTTTAGTACAAGATTTATCTGAGAAATAGTGGTAATTCTCTTCCCAGGGTTCCTGTGAAGTCTTGAGTCTCAGAATAAATTATTGCTTGTCAAACTGAATATGACTACATTTTCAAACACATTGGGCCATCACAGCACATCTATTGTTCTGTCTGACTTTTCCAAGGGGCTTTGAGTCCCAGAATTAACCAATAGGAGACAATAGCAACCCTGAATTTATTCTATTGTCACAGAATAGTCTATTCTATGTTGAATTAATAAAAGAATAAAATATTCTAATGGTCTTGTTTTTTCTATTCCGTACTAAGAATTTAAGCGATTACTTTTAATAAACCTTGGAGTGAACCATAGGTCAAAACTGACTGCAATTTTGAGTTATATTTCCCAAGAAAACCATTATCTACATTCTAATTTCCCAGAAGTATTCTAACAATAATTCATTTCAGTCCCATGTTCAACCAAAAATGACTTTGTAAACTCAAGATTGAATGACATTTATGAGTAGTTCAATTATGCTTGTAAATAAACCTAGATCACTAGTTTTCTAGCACTTCTGATTAATGGATTTGTAATTGTCTCTTCATATGGTCTAACACTGATGATTTTCTTTATTTTCTTTTCTTGACATTATTGATTGTCCAGCTGTTTTGAAGTTATTGTTATCTTTAGATTTACAATCACAGCAGATGGTTGAAAAAAGAAAGATAAAATCAACAATTCTAAAAATTTGATGTCTTATAGTGCTTTAGAAAACTATCACACTGAAGTTACTTTATTAGTGTCTACCTTGAGTCAGATACAATTTATGTAGCTATAAGTAGCTACGCCTATAATGAATTCATTATTAACAACTTTGGCTAGCATTTAAGACCATACAGAAGGTCAAGTTAACCTCTCTTTCGATCTGATCCCCACCCCGCCCCCCGCCACTCGCTTGTGTGTGTACACTGCCCTCCAGTTAACTGAATAACTCATTATTCTCTGACCGTGCTTTACAATTTCCTCCTTACACGGTCCTTTGTTCATTCAGCCAATATTCATTTATTAAGTACCAAGTATTGTGTTCCCTGCTGGAGCTGCAGCAAAGAGCAAGGTAATCAAAATTCTTGTTCAGATACTTTAATAGAACTTTCAAACAAGGAAGTAGCTAATTATGACATAATATGATATGCTTTTTCTCTCTTCCAAAATGCTTCCCCTTGCTCCATCCATTCGAGCAGAACAATATTAAGCATTTCTCAAAATCAACCTCAAATGGAACTTATACATAAAGCCTTGCCATAAATGCTTTTGTTATTGCTAATTTGCAACTATCACTGAATTATTATCAGAGGGCATTCAGTACCAGATTTAGATCCTCCTCAGGGCTGTGACACCTTGAAATGTTGCACTTTGAAAATGTCCAAATATTTGTGTGGTGTTTATTTTATATGTTTCTTCTTTTATAATGTTGTAATAGTGTGGGCCAGATTTCAGCAATCTTCCCCTTTAGGAAGTTTGGAATGCTTGCATTTTAATGCAATTGTCATTTGATGTTGCGGGGGGGAGTGTGATATCTCACAAACTTTAAGTCAAAGTTTAAAGTATGTTTGCAAGTAATTCAAAAAATTCACCCATCTTGTAAATTGTGTAGTTGTCTAGAATATTTGTTAGTTTCACTTTTCTCCCACCCCCAACTGTGTTTATGGTATTCTTTATGTTTTAGTGCCACCTTGCTCTCCATTTATAGTATTTGTGTGGTTGCAGGCTTGGGTAATCTTTCCTAGCACAGACAGCGATGTTGGTGTTATCTTGGAATTCTGTCTTGTACAAGTAACTTGGACTCCTGGAGTATGATACAAGTTACTGCTTAAAGGAATACTTGTGCTTCAACCCTGCTCTCTCCACCCACCTCCATAAGGAAGTTGAATCTTCTGGTTCCTCTGACCTGACTAAGTGCTTTAATTATAAGAAATATTGATATTAAGTCTCATCTCTACATGAATAAATATTCACTTGGGCATCTGCTTTTAGTGCTCCAAAATTTCTTCACTTCAGCTTCTTGACAAAGAGAATAACCTTAAATTACCTTGAATAACTTCAATAACTAAAAAGTGAGAAATGTTATTCCTGGGGGATATTACTCTTGACTTTTATCTTTGGGCAACCCCAAATAGAGAATGCTAGAATTTCTTTTATTTGAACTATGTTTCATCATTGGCATGATTTAATAATAAGAAAAAAGTCTGCAGAAAATTACTTTTTAACATGTTTTATGGATATCAGTGAAGGGTGGCACTGTCCCATTGTCCATCTTCTATGTGGACTGACGCAGCAGTATCCCACCTGTCAGTAAATTTAGGTTTCTTCTAAGCAACAATTTTTCTTTTATTGAACAGAGATAGTAAAGTCCAATAGTCAGTGGTGGATACTTCACAGTTAGACAGCCTGGGTCCAAATCTCATCTGCTGATGACTTCATTTCTTCTGAAAAGTAACTCTTACTTTGCAGGATTATTAAAAATATGAAATGATATTAAAACACAAAAACCTCTTGACACAGAGTGGGTACTCCATGTTAGTTATGTATGATTCTTTGGAGAATAATATATTCTGAAATTGATTCTGTTCTCTTTTCTATTTTCTAGCTTCTAGGAAAAGTAAAGCCAAAATATGCTACCTTTCTGACACTCATAAATAGATATAAAAGCTAATTTTTCTACTTTTATTCTTACTTAATCTATAATTCTTTAATTTTGTCCTCTGTTGTATTGCATACAATTGCATATAACTATATGCCCCAAATATTCCTTGTGAAACTAGGAATATGTGTATATATAACATATTTTCACTTGAATCTAATGCTACTTCAAGATGAAATCTTTGAATTAGATAGTGATCGGAGGAGGGAGTAGGTTTCCAGAAATGCCCTTTTTCATGACTTGCATGATCACTTTCTGATAACTCAGTAAGCTGTGATTTGTTTATTGTTCTGCATTCTTACTATTATTGAGTCATATTGTACATTATAATGGTTTAAGAAGATGTAGGGTCACCTGGCGGGTTTAATCAGTTAAGTATACAATGCTTGACTTTGGCTCAGGTCATAAGCTCGCAGTCTGTGAGTTTAAGCCCCGCATCAGGTTCTGCACGAACAGCGTGGAGCCTGCCTGGGATTCTGTCTCCCTCACTCTCTGCCCCTCCTCCACTTGCTCTCTATCGCTCTCAAAATATATAAAAATAAACTTTTAATTAACTAATTAGTAGATGTAGACATTAAATTTTCTATACACTTTTTCATTAAGTCTTTTTAAAACCTAATACAAGGCAAAATATTTTCTCATTTTGTGTTCAGATCAGCTGACCCATTTTGGTTCAGGCCAAGCTTAAAGGCCAACTCTATCATTTCAAATATTTGCAGTGGAAAGTAACAGAAAAGCAACTCAAATGGCCTTAAACAAAAAAGACAGCTGTTTTTGTTCATGTAACTTTAAAATCCACAGGTAGACCATATGTCCAAGAAGGCTCTGAGCGGGGGTCTTGTGCGGCTGCCTCAGCCATCTTCCCAGTCCACTTCTGTTCTGTAGTTCAGGCTTTTCTTCTACCCAGCTTCCCTCATGACTTGAAAGTGGCTCCCAGCAGCTACCAAGGCCATGAGCTGTCTCAAGAGCTTCCCCCAGCTACACAAAAAAGAGGCATTCATGAGTTTCTCTCTGATTTGGAACTCTGTAAATAATGTAAACCCAAAAGTAAGCACTGTGTCAAGGAAAATAGTTTTACCCCAATTGAGTCAACAAACAAATGGCCATCTCAGAAACTGAGCAGAGCAACAATCCCACTCACAGGTCATGGGGACTTAGTCACGAAGAAGGATGAAATAGTCTTGGGTTAGGATATCACTGTACACTCCACTGCTTTTTTTACATCTTGTGACCATAAAACCATTGGTAGTAAAGGAGAAAGTCATAATTAGCTATTAGAACCAACAGCAAATAACTTGATTCATGGATTCATTCTTTTTTTTTTTTTTACATTCATTTTTACAACAGAATTTTGCTGAAGCCTTTAAGTAGACAGCCGGTTAGCACCTATGACAGAGTCCAAATGCTGGCTGTGATAGCGTACTACCAATGGAAGAGTGTGGAAAAAAGAAAGAACTAGAACTCACATCAATATGTGCCAAGTGGTATTAGAACTTCCAGAACTTCCACTATGAGAAGTATCAAAGCAATTTTACATTGCTTACAATTTTATTTACCCTTGAATCTGCCCTGAGTCATGTGGCTTCTGCTGTAATTCAGGCGTAGCTATGACGGTTTTACTCAGAACAAATTCTTAACCTATTTTCCATACATTCTGTGGGCCCAAATAAATAGATCTTAAAGTAGGTTACAAATCAACCACCTTCTAAGAGTATTTTCTCATTATAAAACAAATGACTGTTAGAAATCAGACTTCTTTTAATACCAAGTTATGGGTGATATTTCAATAAATGATTGTTTCTTTTTTCATACATTGACTTCTGGACAAAATAAAATATCATTTGAAACATGTATTTGTCTCAAGGGAAAATTCCAATTTATTTTCTAGCCTGCACATTATTTCCTACAGGTCTAAACTTCAGTGTACGTGGACAATAAATTAGTGTTTGATAATTCATCACCATTAAAAGGTCAGAATTTACTTTTCAAAACAAATCATTTTTCTAAAGTCTCAGGGTTGGGGCGCCTGGGTGGCTCAGTCAGTTAAGCTTCTGGCTTCAGCTCAGGTCATGATCTCACAGTTTGTGGGTTTAAGCCCCGTGTCGGGCTCTGTGCTGACAGCTAGCTCAGAGCCTGGAACCTGTTTCAAATTCTGGATCTCCCTCTCTCTCTGACCCTCCCCTGCTCTCACTGTCTCTCTCTGTCTCTCAAAAATAAATAAAAAGCATTAAAAAAATTTTTTTTAAATAAGTAAAATAAAAAATAAAGTCTCAGGGTCAATGATCCAGATCTTAATAAGGTTATTTTCTTGATATTGTCAGAGATTTTTATGTTAATTAAAACAATGTAAAATAAAATTATTATTCATTAATATTTTAAAAAGAAATACAATTTTAAAAATATTCATATTAAATTGTACAATATTTGAAAAAGTTATTTCTTTTCTCATTAATTAATGAATTATTTGTCTTTAAAAATGTCATCTCTGTATACTGCTATAAGACACAGTATGACATTCTGGTTGTTTTTGTATTTTCTAACCACTAAGAAATATAACCATATTTTGGGTTTTTGTTTTTTTTTTTTTACTTTCTCTAACCATCAAAAAATATAACCAACTCTGGAAAATACTACCATAGTTTAAAAAAAAAAAGCTTTTCTAACTTTTATTTATTTTTAAGACAGACAGAGATAGAGTGCAAGCTGGGGAGGGGCAGAGAGAGAGGGAGACACAGAATCCAAAGCAGGCTTCAGGCTCTGAGCTATCAGCACAGGGCTAAGATCATGACCTGAGCCAAAATTGGCCATTTAACTGACTGAGCCACCCAGGCGCCTCTAAGACTACCATACTTTTCACTAATTTTACATTCTGTTTGTCTAATTCAGTGTTCCACATCAAAGTCTACTGCTGATTAAACACATGGATAGCAGTATCTCCACCTACACATTCATTTATAATTTTCAAACTGAAATTTCATTCCTAGAATAAAAGCATTAGCTGTGGGATTTCCTTTTTTTCCACATTACCTATTAAATGACTTAAATGATGAAAATTTCCATTCTTTTCTCATGTAATAGCAGCATACTGTAGAATATTCTGATAAATGGCCTATTTTATAGAATTTCATATAACATAAAGAGCTTTGGTGGATAATGAAAATTTTAATCCTCCTTTTCTATTTAGTATTGTCACTATTGGTTTTTAAATAGAAGTGAATCATTATGGCAAGGGATGGCTAAAAGGAAGGTTTATTTGATTATAATCAATTCTGTACAATATTTATAGCATAGATTTTGGCAAAAGAGTAACTATGTTATTCATCCAAGTATGAACCTCTAACTTACTGTATTTCTATTAATTGACATTTATTTCTCATTTTTTTGTATTTAAAACTGATCAACATAAGATTTTACAACATGGAACATCATTCAGATAGACTATTAAATTTATCAAAATATTTTAACAGTGTAGTGAACTGTGCTAGGAGCTTTCTTTCCAATTATTTCCTCTCTTAACAATTTCCATTTTGGCTTATAATTTTAGCTCATGAAATGACCCAACTTTGTAAAAGATTAATCTCTTATTATAAATATTTACTTTCATGGGAGGAAATGATATGATGCTTAAGGATCTCTTTTAAAAGAAATTAAGCACCTAGGCACAAGTATGTTTGCTTGTGAAATGTATTCTTACCTTCATAATATAAAATAGAGGAAAATGTTTTAGTGCCATTTTTCTGATTCTCAATTTTTAAAAGAGCAATCTCTGATTATACTTAATGTTTTCTGAAGTTATGGCTAATGTAAAATTATTTTCCAAAAAATAAAATTGGTCTGGCCTCCAGGCACTTCTGCTTAGTCTTATTGGATTATTATTTACATACAGGTCTTCAACATAGTCACCAACTATTATAAGTGGGTGTCAGTTTCTCATCAGTTTTGTTTATTTTTAATATATTAGCTCTAAGATTCCCTGGGAATAGAAAAGCTAAACATGAAACTCAGTCTACTCAGTAGTTTCCAAGCCACAGCTGGAAGAAACAATATTTATGGAGGATTGCCAATAGTTATTCTTTACTTAACACTTAAAAATCTGTTTTTGGAGGTGCCCGGGTGGCTCAGTTGGTTGCACATCTGATTCATGATTTCGGCTCAGGTCAAGAACCCAGGTTCGTGGGATTCAAACCCATGTAAGGCACTGCACTGAGCGTGAACCCTGCTTGAGATTCTCTCTCCCTCTCTGCCCTCTTCCCTGCTTGCACGTGCGCATTCATGCGCATGCTCTCTCTCTCTCTCTCTCTCTCAAATAAATAAATAAATAAATAATAAATAAGTCCTTTTGGAGGGAGCCCCACTTGAGACTTTAATGCCTGGCTCAATCTTAGTGATCACTCCTACCTCAATAAAATCACCTTCATTACGTTACGTATTGATGCCAGTGATCAATACTTAAAGGGACCATATAACAAATGACTTCGTGAAACTGCTTCTACTGTTAGAACATTGTTAAAGATGTTCATTACATTTCATAGTCTTCTATGTGGTCCCATTAAAGAAATTTTCTTCTTAGCATCAAGCATGACTATTCATTTCCAGAGATACTGGCATAAAGGTGATTTGTTTTTATTAAATGAAAGTTAATCTGATAATTGAACTTTTGTAACCATTCATTTATTCAACAAACATCTACTGAGCATTTACTAGGAGCTATGCTCTGTTCTGGTGCTAGGTATAGAGCAGTGAACGGAATAGATGAAAACATTTCTGTCATCAAATAGTTTTCATTCTCATGAGTGTTCATTGATCTTAGGGTTCTTGAGAGAAACAGAATATATGTGTGTGTGTTATATATATTTATATATACATTTATGACATATGTAACATATAAATACATATCCTTTCATAAATACATATATATATAATATTATATACATAACATATATATAAAATGAGGAGTTAGGGGTGCCTGGGTGGCTCAGTCAGTTAAGTGTCTGGCTTCAACTCAGGTCATGATCTCATGGTTCCTGGGTTTGAGCCCTGCATCTGGCTCTGTGCTGACAACTAGCTCAGAGCCTGGAGTCTGCTTCAGATTCTGGATCTCTCTCTCTCTCTGACCCTCCTCTGCTCACACTGTCTCTCTATGTCTCTCAAAAAAAAACATAAAAATAATCAAATGAGGAGTTAGCTCATGTTATCACTGGGGCTGACAAATCCCAAGATCTGAAGGATTAGTTGGCAAGCTAGAATTTCAAGAGAGCTGATGGTTTAGTTCTAGTATGAAGGCCAGCAGGCTTGAGATCCAGGAAGAATCTTTGTTTGTTTAAGTCTGTAGGCTGGAAAAAAGTGTGTGTCCCAGTTTAAAGACTGTTAGGTAGGAATGACTTTCTCTTACTCAGAGGTGGTCAGTTTTTTGGTTCTATTCAGGCCTTTAACCTACCATATGAGACCCATCCACATTATAGATGGTGGTCTTCTTTACTAGTGTACTGGTTTAAATGTTAAGCCCATCCAAAAATAGCTATACAGAAACACTCAGTCTAGACAGGAGGGCGGTTGTTGGGATAAGCACCGGGTACTGTATGTAAGTGATGGATCACTGAATTTTACTCCTGAACCAATATTGTGCTGCATTTTAACTAAAATTTAAGTAAAATTTTTGAAAAGAAAAAACAAAACAAAACAAAAGGAGAAACAGTCTAGGTGCACCTGGGTGGCTCAGGCAGTTGAGCATCTGGCTTCAGCTCACGTCATGATCTCATGGTTTGTGGGCTCTGTGCTGACAGCTCAGAGCCTGGAGCTTGTCTTCATATTCTGTGTCTCCCTCTCTCTTTGACCCTCCCTTGCTCACGCTCCCTCTCTCTCTTGCTCTCTCAAAAATAAATAAAACATTTTTAAAATTTAAAAAAAAAAACAGTTTAGTTGACACATAAAATTAGCCATCACAACACTTAGGAATCAAAATCTATAACTTCAAAGACTTTTCCCTTGACTTCCAGACTCCTATATCCATCTGTTTTCTAAACAGATCCTCTTTGCTGGTAGTTAACAGGAATCAAAAACATAAGAGTCAAAGAAAACGCTTGGCTTCAAACACTTGACTTCTAAAAGGGCCTGTTTCTCTGTGTTCTTTTTCTCTGTATGTGACACTATCCTTCACACAGTGCCTCAGGCCAACAGCTTAGGAATCATTCATTGGGTTATCTCTCAAAGTCCATATTAAATGTGACTATTGTTAACATTATGGCAATACCCATGTTATTCCAGTATTGCTTCCTCCAATGTGTTCTTTATGGACAACAGAGCAAACATATCAAAAGAAGCAAATCTGATCATGTTAACTCCACCCCCTCATTAACTAATTATTCTTTACTAGCTCCCTATAACCTGCAGAATAAAGTCCATTCTTCTCAGTGTAGCATAAAGGACCTTTCATAAAGCAGGTCTTTCCCATCTCATCTCTCATCATGATGCACTCAAGCTATGTGTACCAGCCATCCAGCTTATCCTAGGCTCTTTGTATTTCTCTGAATTGGCCAAGCTCTTTCACTTCCAGGTCTTTACAAATGAATTTCTCTCTTCTTAGCTTGCCCTTCTCCAAATTTCTTTACTTCATTCATTTTTGTCTTTCAGAACCTATCCCAATACACTTCTTCCTGGAACTCTCGTTGACTCCAGTGTCCGAGCTATAGGCATAGCAATTCATGGTACTTCTTTTAGCACTTTTTATACTTTGATAACAATCTGTTTACCCTGAACTGCAAGTTTCTTATGAGGAGAAACTGTCCATCTAAGCTTCGCATACACATCATTAAGCATAGAATTATTCTCAAAGAAAGAGAAGAAGGAAAGGTGAGAAGAAAAGGGGAAATTTATAAAGGTCATGATTTGTTAAGTGCCTGGAGTTATTGCAACCTATATTGCAACTGGGAAAGCCATAATTTCCCAGGTGAAGATAACAGAAATGATCCAAAGGAATGAATCATGATATGAAGAATGGAAGAATGTTCTCTTCAACCAGGCTTTATTTCCTGCAAATAATCACGTCTGATCAGTAGATACAATTCTCCTATATAATGAAAAGACCAGTACCTTTTCAAGACTAATGCTAATTCCCTTCCCTGTTCTGAGAGAACAAGGCCCAAAAAGATACCAAACTTCTAGAAAGAGAGCAGTTAAAGGACACAACCCACAGATAGCCATGCACTTACTTTGCCCCACTGGCTCCCCTACCAAATATCAATCTAAAGGGAGAAATGATACTATTAGAGAAACAACAATCAATATCCCAAAATTTGTCTCACTCTTCATAATAAGGAAATCAATGAATCAACTGATAAAAAATTACAATTTCCCAAAATGATTAAAAATAATTTTCCAGTAAAAAAGTTCCAATAATTATAGATGCCCTAATGGTGCCCAGAAGTATCATTTGTATTCTACTTCTTTAATCATTTGTTTTTATATAGTTTATTTGTTTTGAGAGAAAGAGAAAGAGTGTACATGGGAGGGGCTTAGGGGGGGAGAGAGAATCCCAAGCAGGCTCCCCTGTCAGCACATAGTATACAGCCCAGTGCAGGGCTCAAATCCATGAACCATGAGATCATGACCTGAGCTGACATTGAGTCAGATGCTCAGCTGACTGAGCTACCCAAGTGTCTCTACTTCTTTAATTATTTCTAATTAAACTTACTCTTTCCTAAGTATCAATTTTGGTGATAAAAAGAAAAATTTTTATGTATATATATATATATATATATGTGTGTGTATGTATATTTAAGTTGCTTATTAGTTTGTTTGGTATCTATTGCTGTAACAAAATTACCCCAGACTTACGGCTTAAAACAAAAAATATTTTTAACTTACAGTTTCTGTGCATTAGAATATTAGAAGTGGCTCTCCTGAATAGTGCTGGTTCAGCATTTCTCCTGAGTGTACGTGGCAATGTGTCAGTTTGGGCTGCAGTTATCTGAAGGCTTTGACTGGGGCTGGAGGATCCATTACCAAGATGGCTTTCTAGCATGCTTTTGGTAGATGGTCAAAAAGCAGTTCCATGCTGGCTACATGCAGAAGGTCTCCTCTTACAGACTTCTTCACTAGGCTGCTCAAGTGTCCTTAAGATACTCTCTTAGAAGTGATTCAAGTGAGAGAGCAAAGAGGAAGCACAATATCTTTTATGACCTATTACAGAAAATAGCATATAGTCATTTGGACTATGTGCTATTCATTAGAAGCAAGTCAGTAAGTCCATTGTACATGCAAGAAGGATTGCATTAATCTCTACATTTTGAGCGAAGAAGCATCAGTGAACTTGTAGACCTATTTTAAGACCAACATATATGGATAATATTAAAACAATATTGGTTTTTATGCAACATAAATGCACAGTATTACAGCTTATTAAGTCTGCTTATAGAATAAAACCATCAAATGATACCATGCATTCTATGGGAACATTTAGACTCTGAAATGACAATTTTGGAATAAACTTCCTTATTAGTGTGTATCTGCCTCTACTCGCAAGTGGTAAGGGAAAAAGTGCACAGCACACCTCTCTATCTTCAGACTAACAAAAGAGCATGAGATCCATTCCATTCTCCATACCAAGCTTTTACTTCCCAGAGTTTAAAATATCTGAATAAGAAGACTAATCACTTAATAGTGAAAACAGAATACACAACAAATAAGTTACCTGAATGAGACTTTCCAAGAGTGACCATGGTTGGAAGGAGGGGAAGGTCTGTACATGGTAAAGAATTCTATCATTTTCTCCTTCTCACCCTCACTTTCCCCACCCCCTTCCTCTTTTCTTCCTTTCTTTCCTTTTTCACTGGGAATCAAGGTTTCAGTGGATATACTTAACAATAGTTAACAGAGGGTTAGGAGGCTAGCATTTCTGAGGCTAAGCTCTCAGCTGCCCTCAGCCTCTATAAGTATTTGGTCATACAAATTAGGTAGTTTGCTTATTGGTGCTGGGGATACTTTGTTTCTGTTAACCATTTCTAAGCTCTCAGCAGGTCTGAATCCTCACTGAAACTCCAACCTTCACCACTCATAACAGCAACTGCACGTTTTGTTTCCACCTATATTTTGTTGTGGTGGTTTTTTCATCCCCCACAGCATCAAGGAACTTAGTTCCTTGATGGTAGCATCTCCTCTGCAGAGCATAGCTGGCTAGTGGGTTTTCTAGCTTTACATAATATACGTCAGATTCTCTAAGCCACTTGCTTTCTTCCTCCTCTCTCTGCCAGTTTCTGGCTTTGCAACTTAAGTGTCATTCTTTACTTGTTCCAAGCATTCAAGAACTTGGAATCTTCCATGTTTATCCTAGCAGTATGTTAGTTGTATCACCCAGAATCTTTGTCAGGGCATTAAATCTCATATCACAGGAAAGTGCTTCCATATTGATAAGCTCTCTGTAATTTAACTTTTCATTTCCCTTGATCCAGCATTCTTAAGATCCACACTCATATATATATATATTCTGCTCTGTGGCGGTCCACAGTCTTCTTTAACATGAGACTCCTTTCCTCCCCATAGGACACCTATAAAGTCCCCTACCAATTGTTTTTTGTGAGTTTGCCTTCATTATTGATCCAGTGGCCAGGAGTGGAGAGGAGAATAGTTCCTGAAGGGTTAAGTGTCTTGCAAGGCAGAGGCCTCTGCATTCTCTTCAGATGAAGAAGGAACCATTAGTCTTCCTTTGGGAAGACTGGACCACCTTTTTGGGACGAGAGGGTTCAAAACAAGACGACGGCTTAAATTTTTCAACGCATCAATCCAGATGTCTCCATCTCAAGCCTCAGTGTCCCCTTCACGCATAACAATGGAAGAATCCTTTACAGAGCAGACTTAAATTCTCAACCTACTTCATATATCTCTTTTATCTTTTAATTAATACCTGTGTCTGGCAGTCAGTTTTTTCTACCTGAGTTTTGGAAGTTGAAAGATCTTTTGTACTGTCCAAGAGGTCCTCCAACCTTCACACTTGGCCTGAAATTGGTGATTAATGGCTCTCACATATTCATTAACTTTTCCCAATGCTTTATTGCCTTCAGCAATAGCCATCCACCTTTATAGTCCTTATAAGTACCACTTACCTCAAACCTCTCAAAGAAAGATATTTCACCTGCCATTGCATTCATTCACACTTGTATCTCATCACTTTTCAGCACTGATAAAAAATGAGCACTTACTCTGGCACAGCACAGGTGATGCGATGGTCACTTCCAGCTAACCAGTGGGCAATCTAGTTGAAGTGTGATCGTAGAATATGCTTCCTCAAACAATTTTTGGCACTAAATGTGTTAAGGTCAGTTCACTCAGGAAGCAGACTCTGAGGCAGAGATTTGCAGGATGTAGATTCTTGGGAGTTCTTTTCGGAACACCATCTACGAGAGGTTGACCTGCAAAGCAGTTGCAAAAGAGACCTTGTCCTTCCCACCACCACTCCTTTCCCAGGGAGCGCTGGAGCTGGAATAGACATTCTGAATTGCTCTGAACTGAGGCAAGGGAGCTCAGTCTGCACCCCTATTTCAAGCAGTCATTGATGTTGGCTGACCTTTCCCTGCAAGGGTCCAAACCTTGAGTATGGGGATTCCTTAAGTTGAGGAGAAGTCCTGAAGAAGGTCTCCCTTGTGAGCTGTCTTTACCAATATATATAGCAGAGGAGCAGATGAAAGCCTCTTAGAAGGAGGAAGAGTAGATAGATTTGGGTGGTAAATCACTTCATCCACTACACTGTGCTCCATGCCATCCCCCCCTGCCCTGTTGTGGGCACAGGTAAATTACCATGGAAGTTAAGAAGAGAATAAGGAAGTTTGGAAATGAAGGATAACATGGCATAGAAGTAGTAAAGCATACTTTTTTTGTTGTTTGGTTGGTTGTTTTTGTTTGTTTTATTCTGTTCTGTTCATAACAGTGATGTTCATTTAGGATAGAATTAAAATGCGATGAAAAAGTATAGTGAAAAATCTCAGGGTAGAGTGGGTACAAGTAGTAAATACGTCAACTTAACCCAAGTGTGAAGAACTTTGGTTAACAGAAGGGGTGTGGGCTCTACTTAGTGGTCAGTGGGGAGTTTTTCTTTAGTTGAAGATGACAGAACCATTTTTTTGATATCATCATATTTAGTTTAATGATGGTTCAATTTCAGTTTATAACACATTTTGTCTATTTTAGATGTTTCCAATACTTTTATCTCCTCTACTTCTCTTTTCCTTGTGCATTAGATGCACTACATGCTTCCTTTAATAGCAGGGGGAAAAAACCGAGTCCCCATTTGCCTTGTAATAAAGGGATTTGCATAGAAACAGCCTACTAGGAACAATATATTTGACAGTTTTGAATAAGCAATAACATGTGATGATTTTCATATTGTTCTTCAATTATCTGAGAAGTATAAAAACCATTACTTGAGTCATTAAAGTTTGAATGAACATTGGGGAATTCACTCCAGGCAGAAAATGTTTCTGTTGGCAGAATGCTGAAACAGTTGATCTCATAATTATGTAACTCCTCATTTCTATTTAGCTAAACCTTATTTAAATTAATATGACTTTTGCCTGTTTCCTTGAAATACCAACCTCTACAGACATTTGGTAGCTACATAGTGTAATCCAACGGAGCAGTTACTGAATTTCTGTCTTCTGACTCTGCTTTTAGTCCAGGATGTGCTGACATAACTTCCTCTCATTCCCTTTCTACTTTACTTTGGAACAACATGATAATCAGCATTTTCTAAAAACTGCTTTCTAAATGGTAAGTAAAGTGGTATTTCTACATTAAGTGCAAGGAAAGCAACAATGCCAGCAAATTTACTTTTCCATGCTCTATTTCTCATAACTCAAAAGTATTTTTAAAAGCATGACCATAGTTGGGATAACTCAACAAATTACCTGCTTAGTTTACATATATTGATAATACTATCATACATGCCAGAACAAGGTTCTCAGGTTTGTCCCTCTCTCTATTTATCCCTGGTGGGAAAAGATTTGTTAGCATACTAACATATCAAAGTTGTACTATGAGAAGCTGTCTGTATTGGTATATTAGCAAGCCACAATTTGTATTATAGCGTTTCTCTGAAGAATAAGGATACAGCTTGCTAATGCAATAGAATGTGCTTATACAATTTCAAAGAAAAGCCTACTGGAAGAGTGGTGGAAACAGGCAGTCTGTCAAGTACATAGGCAAGTCTGATTGCAGCAAAATTAAAAAAAAAATGCCTGCATGATCCCCTGGGCAATAAGTGTTTTCTTGATCAACTACCAGGAAACTGAGGTCCTTTCTGGAAATCTTTTTTGATCATATGTGCGTAGAGGCAGAGCCACACTTCAGTTGTACCATGCTGTATAGTTCACGAAGCCCTTCCATCTGTTATGTCGTTTGAACCTTATGATAACCCTGTAGGATTGGAAAAGTAAGGATTATTGTACTGTATACAGATGGGAGAACATTGAATCATAGTCTCTCTCATCTTGAGGGTTTAGTTATTTGATTGACCTAGGTTTTAAGTTAGCAAAGAGACCTACCTCAGAGTATTTTCACCTTCTGTGTTGAGAAGTAACTCTTTAGAGAACTATTTGGTGCATTTGATTATATCTCTCATTTCAAATACTGAATCAAAATCCACAACTTAAAATGAAAACCTCCACAGAGCAACACATATGTACAATCCTTACCAATTTGTGATTCAAGTCATAACTTGTATATGGAGCATTTTTCAAAACAGCTGGCCCGGACCCAGCAAAATTCCCTGTGTCATTAAAGACTACAAAAGGAATTGACTGTTTTGGATTAAAAGAAATATGGCAGAAAAAGGATTTGGAGAAAAACAGATATGATAAGCAAATGTTATGTAGGACTGGGTTTAGGACCAAGTAGGAAGAAAATTGTTGGGACACTTGGAGAAATTTGAATAGGGAATTTACATTTGATATTATTGTAGTGAGATAAAATTGCTGGACAGTAATAATGGAATGCAGAAGAATGTCCTTAGAGGGTATATGTGGAAGGTTAAGAGGTAAAGCATCATGCTGTCTGCAATTATTTCAGTAAAAATTACGTAGATATGTTCCAGATGTAGAGACATGCACTTATGTGCAGGTGCCCATTGAGTGTGTATATGAAGAGAAAGAGAAAGCCAATGTGGCAAAAAGGTAATAAATGAATCTAGGTTAAGGATGATATTCAAGTATTCTTTGTATTATTCCTTCAACTTTTTGTTGCATTAAAAGCTTCCAACATAAAGAGTATGGCAAAATAGAAAAACACCAAATAAGATTTTGTCCTGAGCCATTATAATAATTTGATTGGTATATAGTAATTTTGTAAAAATTATTAATAATACTTGGGAATTTGTTAAAGATGCTACACACTGTGGGATTTCTTTATGAAGTGGCAAATTTTTATGCTTTCAGATAGTCTTACTTTCTGTTGTTATTTGTAGCAAGAGAATTAAGCTTTTACTTTAGTAGCGAAAAACTGATAAACAGATTGGATAAAAGAGGAATGAGGGAAAAAAGAAAAGGAGAGAAAAGGAAACTCCAATTTCCATGTCTTCCTTTATTATTTCTATATCTAGCTAAATTTCAGCCAATTTTCAAGAATCATCTCCAACATAATTTACTACAGAGCCAAAAATAGAATCCCATATCTTCTTCCTTTTCTCCCTGTCTCTCTACCCGTGGGATCTCTGTTTTCTCATGATATAGTCCATGTGATATTGGACAGGAAGCAAAGAGGTTAAAACTATACTTTTAGCTACCATTGCTGGGGAAACTTTGAATGATATAAGCAGACATGTCTGGCTACATACTGGTGGTATTGGACACCTCCTCTTCCAGAAATCCGGTGCATCTTTTTACCTCCATACATATGCCTAAAAGTTTTAGTTTTCTATCTGAGAAATGAGAAAAAAGGAAAGTCCAGAGAAAAGAAAAGGAAGGATGCTTAGAAGGCTCTGATATCTGTTCCCTCTTCAGCCCTCTGGTCAGAACTTGACCAGTTTTATTAAGTGGTAAAATGCATAAATTCTTGAAATATTTCAGTAAGAGGTATTTAGGTTCTTTAAGGAAAAGAGGGCACAAATGAGAAGGTAAGTGCAGAGGGGATGAAGGGCCTTCCCTGTACCTCCAAAGAGAACCCAGTGCCCTGCTGGCGTCATGAAGAGAGTAAGTCAGGAACATGGAGAGACAGCACCATGACCTGAACATTGGTATTTTCATGATGGATAAGGCTTTTCCAAGCAATTTTACAGGGAAAGGACAGGGAATAATGGAAATTCGAGCTATGTCGAAAGAAGAGAAAGATGGCTGGGTGATTGCAGTTAACAGAATGATCTATGGGCATATAGAAGGTTTTCCTTGGTGGTCTCCTCTGCAGAGATTCAACTCATATTTGGAGGCAAGCTATGTATAAGACAAACCTTTGTGTTACAGTGATAACACATGGCAAGAACCATGATCCTGCACAATGGCAGGGTTTTATTTTTACCTCAGGTGCCCAACAGAAGTCTACTCACCCACCAAAATACATTTTTTAATGTTTTTATTTATTTTTGAGAGAGAGAGACAGTGTGAGCAGGGGAGGGTCAGAGAGAGGAGTCACAGGACCTGAAGACAGGTTGCAGGCCTGAGCTATCTGTCAGCACAGAGCTCGATGCGGGGCTCGAACCCACAAACTGTGAGATCATGACCTGAGCCAAAGCCGGCCGCTTAAGCGACTGAGCCACCCAGGCACCCCCTCACCCACCAAAATAATCATCAAAGAATGCAGAGAGCAAAACTGTTGGAAAAGTCTCTATCTGAGAGCTGGAACCCAAGCACAAAGAGCTTTTCTAAGGTTGGCAGGCCAGAGAGCTGCAGCCCCCACAGACATTATTATTAACAAATTTAGGAAGCATGCATTATTCAAGAGAACATATTAAAGGGAAGATAATCCTCCCAAACACATCACTGGTTAGGGCTTCTTAAATAGTGTACCTAGCAGACAGTTGCAAAGTCAGAAAGAAAGATCTTCCTGGGGTTACAAAGAAGGGTCTTGAGGCAAGAAGCTGACATTCTAAAAGGGACGGAGAAAGACAGAATATGCCAGAACATAACCAAAAGCCAGAAAATGAACTCTTCCTTGAAAAGCAATTCAACACATGTGTGACTTCGGGCTTAACAAAAGGTCCTCCATAATCAGACAGCCTGGTTTTGGATCCCAAATCTGCCATCTTTCATCTGTGTGGCCTCAGAGAAGTTACTTAAGTTTTCAGTGCCTCAGTTTCTCCCATTTGAACAATTGATAGAATCTGCCTTATGGTTTGTTGTGAGAATTAAGTGAGTTAATTTTTCTGAACAATTCCTGAAACATAATAAGACCAAATAAATGAGAGGTCTTCTTACATATTAAATATTTTTGGTAACAGCTCACCAGAAGTCAAATCATCTTAAATATCATCCTTCCAGAAGTAGGGGAAATGCCTTAAATAATATATCTCGAATACTTACCTTTCTTCCCTTTGTTTATTACCCTTGACAATTTATACAGAACTGTATAATTTTCATCATGATCATTGTCAAATAAAGTCAAGATATATTGTCCTAAGTCAGCCAATCCAGTTAAGTAGCATTGTTAACAGAATCTTCCCTGTAGGCAGCTTATTCCTCTCCAAGAGTTTGCTTACTAAAATAGCAAGTAGACACACCTCCATCTTAGCACTCACCACACCAATGGCCTCTTCATAAAACAGTGAACTCAGGAGTCACAGGCAATTAACTTAGGAGCTGCATCTGTATTACCTGAACCAACACAATGCCTGGCATTCAATAAAGGTTCCTGATACTATTACAAATTTCAACCAGTTGGAGAAGATCAGTGAAAGTGACCCAAGGATCAATTTTACAACTCTTCCCTTTGTCACAATTTTCTTTCAAAGGAGCTAAGCTCAGTGACCTTGTTTTTATGGCTTTCTATTTAAATATTGGCAAAAGCGAGTAAGTTTAATTAATTTTTAATTAATTGAGAATACATCCTGAAATCATTCCTTTTTAACTTTGTAAAAGACACCATATTTTCACAAAAATGACACCAAAAAATATTCCCATGAGGATTTGGGAAAAAACGACCATGCTACAAGTATTATATTCCTAGCCAAGATAATAGTTTCAGATTTGAATAAGAAGATAGTCTCAGATATGCTACCCAATTATTTATTCCATTCTAACTGGCATCTTCATTTTTATCAAAGTAAGAAAAACTGAATTAAGTAATCACTGAAGATTAGAAAGTGGTAGTAGCAAAAAGTTGGTGGTAAGAATTGAATACAGAGGTGCCTGGATGGTTCAGTACGTTAAGTGTTCAACTTCAGCTCAGGTCATGATCTCATGGGTCGTGAGTTCGAGCTCCACATCAGGCTCTCTACTGACATCTCAGAGCCTGGAGCCTGCTCTGGATTCTGTGTCTCCCTCTCTCTCTGCCCCTCCCCTGCTCATGCTCTGTCTCTCTCTGTCTCAATAATAAATAAAACATAAAAAAGTTGAATACAGATATAAATAGATTAAAAAAATTACACACTAAAACCTAAAGTTAATATTATCATGCCTATATTTTTAAAAGTATAAACATTTAAAAACTATTAAAATATTGATTATGTAAAAATTGATGCAATTTGTATACTAAGATTAAATAGTAATCTGGAATCAAAATAATATATGTCATGAAAGAAAATAAGGAAGTAACATTTAAATTATTAGAGTCCTGCAGATTTATGATAATTTAGACCAAATACTTACCTCCCAAACCATTAAAGGAAATAAAAGCAGATAGAGCATTTCCTAGCAAGATATATATAAAGTAATTTTTAAGTGACAACAATAAAATAAATCATAACATAGGCTGACAAATATTGGACATTATCTGGAAGAGTGAGATTGGCCTAAAACAGTATTCAATAATTTGCTGCATAAAAAGAAAAACTCAGAAAATAGAAAGGCTTTGCATTAACAGACACATATATTTAAGCAAGAATGGACATATTATTATGAAGGTAGAACTAAAGCAAAATACTTATCTCAGGATAAAGTGCTGTTTTATATAGATAATATCAGAATTAATAGTGCAGATGTAGCAGTACTAAACCTTTAAGTAAGTATAAATAGAAACCCAAGAGAAACGGCAGAATTTTAAAACACTATCAGCCCATGATAAGTTTTTTGGGTAAAATATACAGAAATAGCAGGATATTTGAATAATGGGGTGATATCAAATTGTTTACATGGCAAAGAATATCCCTACTTTTGAAATATTCATGGATCGTCCACAAATGCTGATTATGTAAGATACTACAAAAATACATTTAAAAGTTTATCCCCAAATAATTTATTCCTGGCATATTCTCATATCACAACCAAAGATGGAGCTTAGGAATGTACATAAATAAGTAAGAATTATTTGAAACATTGAATATTTTAATAATTCTTTAGGAAATAATGCAGAAAGATTATTTAGAAAATAATCAAAAGGAATATTATATTGCAAACCTGTGTTATTTTTTTACTATAGTCAGAAGCAACTTAATGTCCTCAAATGTTTTTATTATAAAAATGATAAAAATAAATCACTTTATTCTCTAATTTCAACCAAGAAACAAAAACTTAGAAAAAAGACAAAAGTTCAACTTAAGAAAATATGAAAAGGAAGTAAAATAAGAGAAAAAGACAAATAAATTAATTAGAAAACAGTGCAAGTGGAATTAATAAGCTAACCCAGGGACTAATAAGTTAGGGAGAACACTAACACAATATATGGGAAACAATCAAAAAAACTAATAGGCAACTGACAGAATGGGAAGAGATAGTGGCAAATGGCATATCAGATAAAGGGCTAGTATCCAAAATCTAAAGTAACTCACTAAACTCCATACTCGAAAAATGAATAATCCAGTGAAGAAATGGGCAGAAGACCTGAAAAGACACTTCTCCAAAGAGGACATCTAGATGGCCAATAGCACATGAAATGATGTTCAATGTCACTCATCATCAGGGAAATACAAATCAAAACCACACTGAGAAACCACCTCACGCCAGTCAGAGTGGCTAAAATGAACAAATCAAGAGACTATAGATGCTGGCGAGGGTGTGGAGAAGCGGGCACCCTCCTGCACTGTTGGTGGGAATGTAAACTGGTGCAGCCGCTCTGGAAACCCGTGTGGAGGTTCCTCAAAAAATTAACAATAGAACATCTAGAAATTCTAATATAAAAGAAAGAAAACAAGGGATTAATAAAAACCTGAATATAAAAGGAGAAGAAATTAAGTACAGAAAGGAAGACTTTCACATTATAAGCAAGTACTAATATAATAATCAATCAAAATTCATGGCAAGGGGTGCCTGGGTGACTCAGTCAGTTGGGCATCGGACTTCGACTCAGGTCATGATTTCGTGGTCTGTGAGTTCGAGCCCCGCATCAGGCTATGTGATAACAGCTCAGAGCCTAGAGCCTGGTTGGGATTCTGTGTTTCCCTCTCTCTTTGCCTCTTCCCTGCTCACTCTCCATCTCTCTCTCCTTCAAAAAATAAATAAACATTTAAAAAGTTTTTAAATACAAAAATAAATAAATAGAAGGATCCAACTTATAAATAAATATAGGAGAAAATAAAATAAAATGTACAATATTCAGGGCATATATCCATTAATATTAGAAAATCCATATAAAGTGGAATAGAAATATAATTTTACTAATTTAATTAAAAATTTGGCTTATGTAAATGCAAAAATCGATTCACAAGATTCAAGATCTATTCTTAGTAATAATGCTACTAAAACTTTAGAATAGAAATGGTTTTTCTCAACATCAAAAAATCTTTACCCAAAAGAAATAATTAATATGGTATATATAATTCAATAGTAGAATTTTTCTAATAAAATAAGAAATTGAATAGATATACACTCCAGATCTTTTGTAGGTAATGTTGCTTTGATAAGCTGATTCACAAAGCATGATACAAAATTGAAAAGCATAAATTATTGAAAGGAAGAAATAAAAATGTATGTAAATATCTGCTATGGTCGACTACATCCCTCAAAAATCTCTAGGAATTAACTCAAATTTGTCAGGGTAATTAAACAATTCAGCAAGCTGACAGGTCTTTCCAAATTAAAAAACTCTCCCATATATAACTGCTTAAATGTTCTGTTTTAAATATGGTCTACAGATATAGGAAAGTAACCAAAAAATGGCTCTTACGGACCTAAACAAAAATAGGAAACTATATTAGTTTCCTAGGGCTGCCATAACAAATTACTACAAAGTTGATGGCTTTAAATGACAGGAATTTATTCTGTCACAATTCTGGAGGCTACAAGTCTGACATGAAGGTGTGAGCAAGGCCATGCTCCCTCTGAAGTCTTCAGAGGAGAATCTTCCTTGCTTCCTCTAGCTTCTGGTGATGGACAGAAATCTTTGACATTTAGTGGCTTTTGGCTGTATCACTCTAATTTCTGTCCTCATCTTTACCTGGTTTTCTCTCTGCTGTATGTGTTTGTTTTTCCATATCTCTTTTTGTAAGGACAATAGTCATTGAATTTAAGGCCAACCCAGTACCAATCCACTATGACCTTATCTTAATTTGATTATATTTGCAAAGATAACGGTTTTCAAATAAAGTCACATTCACTGGTTCTGGGTGGACATGAATTTGGGGGGATCCCTATCAGCCCACTACAGAAACCATATCTAGCCTACTTCAATTCCACCTACGTACATGTGTCGATCAAATTTCTTGTGTCATACAGATTTGCATATTGTCAGTTTCCATGTAACCTCAACTTTCAATTTGGCCACGTGTTTGTAGTTTTAATTTTCTTTACAATAGCTTGGACTGGGACTCTATATCTGGATAGAAGTCCCCATATTTATTTATTGGGGCTAGAAAAATTACAGCATTAAGGAGGAAAAAATTTTCTTATTCTTTTACCAGTGGGCCTTGATCTTTACCATGTGTCAAAACTACCCTGCGAGATTTAAGAACATAATTGTCTAGGCTCCCATTTTGCCCTTCCAGACTCTCATTCAGTCAGATGAAGGTGGAGCCCAAACATTTTCTTTATTTTTTCTTCTATGTCTTTTGTTAATTCTAGTTAGTTAATAAACTGTGTAATATTAGTTTCAGGTGTAGAATTTAGTGATTCATCACTTACATAAAAAACCCTGTGCTCATCATAACAGTATCCTCCTTACCCATCACTCATTTACCCTATCCACCTGCCCACCTTTCCTCCAACAACCCTCAGTTGCTGAGAATCTGATTTATGATTTGCCTCTCTCTTTTTCCTCCTTCCTCTATGTTCATGTTTTTTTGTTTCTTAAATTCCACATATATATGAAATCATATAGTATTTGTCTTTCTCTGACTGACTTCTTTCACTTAGCATAATATTCTCTACCTTCATCTACATAGTTGCAAATGACAATAGTTCATTCTTTTTTATGGCTGAGTAATAGTCCACATCTTCTTTATCCGTTCATCAATCAATGGATAGTGAGCCTAAGCATTTTTAAAAGCACTCCTTATTTATTCTAATGTACAGCCAAGGTTGAAAGCCACTGTTTTATACCTTTACTGTGCCTCCCATATACAATGAATAGAATGATCATTTAGAAAGTGTGGTCACTTAGATTCACAACAGTAACACAGAGTACATAAATTTAGTTCATATAATTAACATATAAAAGTGTTAACACACACACACACCATACTTTATAATGTAACATTATATACATATAAGTTACATACATAGTATGTATCATAATGTGTACATTATATACATAGTACATAATATATATAAAAACATATATATATATATATTAGGTTCATGGTTCCAAATTGCTGATCATCTTTTGGATGGAAGTCCAATATAACGTAGATACTAAATATTCAGCCAAGGTTCTAGGGCAGCATTTAACAAATCACTAAACTGTGACACACTGTAGGAGTTTTTGATATTGAGAAAAAATGGAACTTAATGATGGCTTAAGTACTAGGAAAGACATTTAGCATTAAATGGACTATAACAGGGTAGGGAAAGAAAGACATATTATGTTAATATGGCTGACTAATCAAATCTTTCATTTTCAGAATAAAAAGGAGTAAGTATTTATTTCTAGCCACACAAATAGGAGAGTCCTTGCCTTTTAGGAATTCAATCTAATGAAGGAAGCAGTCATGTAAAACAAAACAAAACGAAAACGAAAATGCAATGTGTTTCATGAGAGTCACATGTATTCAAATTTAAAATGTGTAAAGTCCATTTATAAAAATCTAATGAAATGCAGTTCTGTGTAAGATTTGTATGTGTGTTTATGTGCACATTAGCAACAGGGAGAAAGGGAAGGAAAATAATAGAAAGGAGAGAAATCATAAATGTCCACTAATAAAAGATTCAGTAAATTAAAGAACATTCTTCTATAGAAAAAAATGAGGCATATTCATGACAATATTGTTTAATAAAAAATCAAATTGTAACATAAAGCATACTGCATGACCATATTTTTGTTTAAATAACAGAAAAACTGATGTGTTTTTAGAGTTATTTATTTATGTTTATTAGCATGGAGATAAAAGAGTTCAAAGTTCAAAGTTCGCAAATACGGTGTGTACTGGAGGACTCCAATCCGAAGAAGGTAACATGCTTTACCTTCATCTCACCACACTTTTATTTTTTTGTTGTAGAAAAGATGGATTATTACTCTTATAATTTAAATATTTAATAAAAATAAATTTAAATAAGAACTGCACTGTGATAGGTAGTTTATGAGGCATTACTTTGAAAGCAGTAATATTTTATGCAGTTATAATTTTTTAATTTCAGATTAATTGGGACTGTGGTAGAGATAGCAGAATCATAAACTATCTTGTATCATTCAGCTAAGACAGACAGTAGGTAATAAAAATATAAAATATTATTTTTTCAAAGCAATTTGCTTATGAGAAGACATGGAAACTAAATCAAAATACTTTGTTTACTTTACTTTGTAAACTGCTCATTTTCACCAAAGTTTGAAAGCATATGAGTCTCATTGTTCTTTCTTCCAAAATATAATGTCATACCAATATGCCTTTTTCATCCTGACCAAGCCATTAAATTTACCATCCTTGTGACCAAATGCATCGGTAATCAAACACATGACTGATTTGGGGAAAGCCGTCAGAAACTTGCACACACATTCCAGAAACTTCAGCTCCTCCTCAGCCAGCAATGGGCCCAAGAAGTTTCACCCACAAGCATGAGGCTGAGAAAGAAGCAGAAAGAATGGATAATTGCTCTGTGGAAACAGATCTTGTCCCCCAGGGAGTACTTAATTGCATGCCAATTAGTATTTACCTGGCATTCTTCAAGGCACAGCTATTTTATTATAGAGTTTCAGAAACATAAATTACAAGGGCCCATTCCTGCCTCCACAAAATTGCTTTACATTTCATAAAATTTTATGTTGATTTATTTACAGTATTAAAGTTGTAAAGCAACTTTTATTAATGTGGGAAAATAATCTAATCAACACAAATTCTTTCCCATGCGTTGTCATAATCCTGTGATAGCAGTATATGAACAGAACCCTCCCCAGTTTGGTCCCTCAAAGGTTACCTTTGTTTGTTATTGTTGCTGCAGTGTTGTGTGTTTTCTCCGAATCAATTCTTAAAAATCAGAAGTTAGAGGTCTTGATATTAGAGCAAGGTTATACTAGCATGTGTTATTAAGAGACATTTATATTAACACGTTATTAAAAGACAATGCCCATTTTTTATTCTTTACAGTAGCAATTTCTCAGTTTTAACAGCCAAATTATCTTGTCTTCTGAGAAATTCCACTCAGAAAGCAAAATGGAATATTTCTAAGGAAATAGGGAACTTGCATAAATATGGGCTTAACTTCCAAGTTGAAACTGAAGCCAGTTTCAAAATTTAATTTTTCTTCTCCAAGGTCAGGAACTTACAGCAAACCTAAGACCTAATTTTTAAGTAAGGTTGAGCCTGTACATGAATTTGGGTGCAAATTATACAAGGCTGGGTGGTTTCTGCTGAATCAAGCTGTGTTTGCAAGGGGGGGTAAAATTGCTGTCTATCTTGGAACCCGTTTCAATGGGTCTGCTCCCATGAGGACTAAGTCAAATAAAGAAGTCTGCTGAAATTTATTTTGGGGTGAGGCTATCAGACTTAATGTAGCTTCGTTGCCAATGGCAAGCATTTCTCAGTCAGGGTCAGAGAGGACAATAAAATTAGTATTTTTCAGTGTTGAAGCTTACTCTTTTTGGGGGGGGCTTACTCTTCAAAGAAGTTTAGCATTGGAACAAAAGGCCAAATACTTGTGTCCAAAACCAGCCCAAATATTTAAGCTTCACATAGAAACCACAACACACACTCACACAGAGTCATTTATCACTAATTAATTATATTTGATAGTATTAAAAATAAAAAGTTTATATGCTTTTCCTAGTATTACTAAGGACAAAGCCAAGCCTTATCAAGTATATTATCTTAAGAGTCACAATATTAGGTCACAACAATGTTATGAAATAGCTATAAATCTATTTTACAGTTAAAGACAAAAAAACTATTAGTAAAATTATTATTAGTTTCAGTTATACAGATAAATCCTAGACATTTGCTGTACTCACAGTGCCTGTAGTTAACAATATTGTATTAAATGGTTAAACTTTTTTCTAAAAGGGTAGGATGTTAAACGTTCTTATCAGAAAAAGAAAAATAAATAAAGAGTAGGAGGAAAATTTTGGAGGTTATGGACGTTTGTGGCATAGATTGTGATGATAATTTCATGGATTAAATACTTATCTTCAAACACAAGTTGTACACATTAAATATGTACAGCTTTTTGTGTATTAATCATGTCGCAGTAACTTGGTTTAAAAAATTGAAGCAGGAGAATTTGTGGGATTTTCCTAGGAAACATGGCAAAGTTGAGTTGTAAATGTGGTACCACAACTCTAAATCTGAATGTTTTATAAATGTAAGATTGTATTCCTTAACCAAGAGAAATGAAATTAGGAAAACAGCAGCCTAGCCCCATACATGTTTTGATTCACTTGAAATGAGGTAGCTTCTGGATGGAGCAGAGAGCCAAGTTTAGAACAAAAAGAGAGCAAACATTTAAGAATCATTAAAACAGGGACACTTGGGTGGCTCAGTTGGTTAAGCGTCTGACTTTGGCTCAGGTCATGACCTCGCAATTTGTGAGTTTGAGCCCTGCGTCGGGCTCTGTGCTGAGAGCTCAGAGCCTGGAGCCTCCTTTAGATTCTCTCTCTCTTTCTCTCTCTCTCTCTCTCTGTCTCTGTCTCTCTGTCTCTGTCTCTCTCTCTCAAAATAAATAAACATTTAAAAAGTAAAAAAAAAAAATCAATTAAAACATTGCATTAAAAGGTAGAAGCAAATACCTAGGGGGCAGAACTGTACCAAAGAGAACATTTCAGGTTTAGAAGAGATGTGCTAGAAAAATGTGAAACATGTCATGCTTTCCTTAAATATCTGGCTCCACCAGATTAAAAGGAAAGGAAATGAAACAAAGAGAAAATAGGTTAGTGCGACATTCACATAGAATCCAAATTATCTTCTATCAGTTCCTTATTTAAACTTAATATGATGGACACCCTTACACACAAAGCAAAACAGGATAATATAAGGTTCCATTTTTCCGCGTGATGAAAGTGCATCCCATGGTGTCACCAAACGGACATTCTGGGCCATATACATCAGCCAAGGTTTTACTCTGGCTTACAAGGCCCTGCACCTTTAGGTTTTCATGATTTCCTTGCCCTCTCCCTCACGTGCTCCACTCCAGCCACACTGACGTCCTTGCTGACTATCATACCACACACACACACACACACACACACACACACACACACACGTGGGTTGTGATTCCCTCTGCCTGGAGCATTCTTCTAGCACATGGGCACACAGCTTACTCCCTGGCTTCCTTCTGGTCTTTGCTCAGATGTCACCTTCTCAGTGAGGCCTGCCCCAACGCTAGTTACAACTGCAGTATCCCCTTCTCTGCTTTATTAATCTTCTATGTTATTCATCCCAATCTGTATAATCTCTGCGAAGTATCTTTTTGATTGTTGTATTGCAAATCTTCCCCCTACTAGAACCCAAGTTTCATGAGTGTGGGGATTCCTTCCAGTGTGGTTCACGATAGTATCTTCAGCATCTATAAGCTCAATAAATATTGGTTGAATAAAAGAATAAAGGGGGGAAATACAAGCTGATGAATAGGTTAAAATCTTGGGTTTGAATATTTCTGCATATAGATCCGAAACTTTTCTTAACCACAGTTGGGATAACTGTATTTGGTGATGAATTATTGCAAATCAATTGATTTAGTGTGCCATCATACTTAGGACATGAAGAAATGAGACTATATTACCTTTAAGGTATTATCTTTAAAATCTTTTTCCATAGTTAGAATGCATCCCATCTATAAATACACATCCTCCCAAACTAGTATATTTTAATGGAGACTATTAATTACTTACCGTCCACCTCTCACATTATCACATGTTATTTTCCCCTTCTATAGTGGCATGTGTTTTATTTATTTTTATTTTTTTTTAATTTTACAGAGAGAGAGAGAGAGCGAGAGCTCACAAACAAGGGAGAGGAGCAGAAGAAGAGAAAGAGACAGACACAGAGAAAGAATCTCAAGCAGGCTCCACACTTAGTGCTGTGTGAGGCTTGATCCCACGACCCTGATATCATAACCTGAGCTGAGATCAAGAGTCGGATGCTTAACTGCCCGAACCACCCAGGTGTCCCCGGAGTAGGTATTTTCGCTGAATACATGATCTCTTGGCTAAAGGCTGCAGTGCACAGTTCCCAGCATCCTTTCTATTTTGATGTAACCCATATGACTAGAGTCTTGAAAACAGAATGTGTGTGTGTGTGTGAGTACCTGTGTGTTTATAAATTATATACAAGTAGCCTTTAAAAGAGATTAACATAATGCGTATATTTCTCTTTCCCGGGTCTCATTGCTTGGTTGAAGATCTGTGGGAAGCCATCTCAACCTCAACTATTGCCTGAAGATAGCATCTCAGGAGAACAGACGGGCAAGGTGGAGGATTCCACCTCCCCAATTCCCTTAAACCACCAAATCTTCTCCTCTCGACTGTCACAGCAGAGAGAAATTAAATAAATAAAATTATCTCTTGCTTAAGCCAGTGTTGTCTATTAGAGAAACCTAGCCTGAATTCTAAATAACATATAGCATTTTCATAGATAAAATAATCCTTAAAACTCTAAAATAAATTAAAATCCCAATATTAAAGGTGGGGAAATTATTTATTGGTTATTATTAGCAATAATTTATTGGTTTATTTAGAGGCAAAGGATAGAAATCAAAGTCAACTAGAATTAGAAACTCTCAAAATATAAATATACCTTGTATTGTCTATATACTTATTAAATATGAGCCATTATACTGAGGCTGTTGGACATTATGTCATTTAATCTTTACAATAACCTCCAATGGTAGGTGTTATAATGTATGTGTTACAGTGGAAATTTATAGGACCCACAATGTCTATATTTTTTAGGGCTAGTATGTGGTAGAGCTAAGGGCATAATTCTAAGAGCATTTCTCATAGTGTACTTTCTCACTCTCTGTTCTTTAGATTGATACATGTTATCCCTCCAGAGGTCTATGAAACTTTTAAATGGAAATAGTCAATTAACCACTTGGCAGATGCATTTGTACTCTTCTTGCTCCAGAATGGAGTTCTGCAGAAACAATGTGATTCAAAACCCTGAAATGTACATGGAATAACTATCAAGTTGAGATCTAATCCCCAATTTAGACTTGGATTTCCAGAGCAAGATATTCAACCTGTCTGGACCTGAGTCTGCTGGTCTAGTTCCTGCTGCAAGATAATTCCAATAACTGAGGCTTGAGGCTGCCTAAATAAGCTAAAGAGCATTGGCATTAAGTATAATTTGGTTACCCAGACAGAATCCCATTCATTTGAGCAGTCTGGAGTCAAAAGCAAAATCCAAATCCAAAAAACACATACATAGCTCACATTCAATAATTCCACAGATGTGGTTACAATGTCAGATTCTAATGTCTTTTTTTTTCCTGGCTAGGAAGAAAGAAAGTTATTTGAGAAGCTTAACAAAAACAACTTAAAAAAAAAACTCAATGTACAGTTCCAGGGCACTTGCACATATGTACATAAATACACACACACACATATATGTAATCCGAGGAATCCCTTGCTCCCAAGTAAACTATGATGACCCAGGCTGAAGTGCTGATAATACTGATAATCACTGCACCATGTGCTCAGCTGCCTTCACACCTTGGAGACAACTCAAGTACTCGGGACATTTATCTCTTAAATCTGGATGACTTCCATGTTGGGAGAAACTTAATCTCAGTCTGCTCAAAGTGCCCATAAGACTTGATTCTTTAGATACCTCTATCAGCCAGCACCTTCATTTGACATCCACCTTAGAATGGACCCTGTGGCCTAAATATTTAGCTGATTAAAGAAAAGAATACTTTTGTCTTTGAGCTCTCTAATTCATCATTATAGCCCCTGTGTCAAGACAAGCATTTACTTTGCAGGCCATTTTAAGAAAATTTTCCCACGTGGTTTCTTCTCCCATATCTCCTCTCCTCTCTCATCAGCTTTTCTCCAATCTCTGCTTACGTTTTTAAAGGTGTTTTATTTTCTCTAGATCACAGTAAACCAAGGAAGCAGTTTGGGGACACACTGAGGGGGCAGCCAAGAATAATAGTGAATACTTAATGATTTTCTTACCCTTGCTATAAATTATTGGATTACGTACATTGTCTTCCAAAACCATTTTCAGTGTTTACCAAAAAGTTCAGAAGATGCAGCTTACTGTTTTATTGCTACCGAGTGTTGTGTCTCTATCATTAAGGTGCTCATGGTTATCTGTTGGATGTATTTCCAACAAAACTGTACTAAATTAGTTCCTGTCTAATTTATTGTGTGACCTATTATCTGTGTTTAGAGTCACTAAAATTTGTTAGCAGAAATTACAAAGATTCTCTGAAGATTGGTAAAGTGTGTAAGAAGGTTTTCAGAGTCATTTTTTCTTTGGGGATTTTCCTTTGTTTTTTTATATGCAAGTGAGAAACAATTTCATGGTGCCATGTAAAAGGTGAAAAATGGTTGTAGAGGCTGTACAGAGTGGATCAGGCATTTAATGAGCATTTTCCTTTTTCTGTCAACATGTTTAGGTCTCTTGATACATTTAGTAGATATGACTAGATAGCATTCTTCCTTTAAAAAATAACTATACTTGTAGGAAGTATTCTGATAGATCTTAAAAATTCAGAGTTGTTACTATAGTGATCCAGTGTAGTACATTGGAAATAATACCTTGTGTGTGAGCTAAAAAGATAATATATAAAGTGCCTTGAAGGTAGTATGCCTTACGTGGCATCCATTGTTATTACTAGCTCTATTTTTAAGTGGGTACAATCTACATACTTCTATACCATTTAGTTATAGATGAGTAACAAAAAACCCCAAAACTGTGTGGCTTAAAACACCAATCATTTATTATTTCTCATGAGTCTGTGAGCCAATCATGCAGTTCTGCTGACCTGGGCCAGGCTCAGGGGACCGCACCTGGGCTATTCATGCATCTGCATTCAGCTGTTAGGTAAGCTGAGGGCCCTCACGCTCTAGGATGGCCTGAGCTCCATGACTTGATGCTGCACCACATGATCTCATAGGCCAGATTTGTTCTTAAGGAGAAAACAAGGGTTCCAAAGAATAAGTAGAAATTTGCGAGTCCTTTTGGGGCCTCAAGTCAGAATTGGCATGCTATCACTTCCATTAAACATTTTAGACTAAAGAAGTCAGAGGCCTGCCTAGATTCAAGGGGTGTGGAAATAGATCTTATTTTTGGATGGGAAGAATAGCCGAGTTAAACTTCAAATAGAATGGATACAGGAAGGGATGGACCAAGGGGGTCAGGTTTGCAATCACTCTACACTGCATCTCTAACACCAGATAATGAAAACTATAATAAAGCCTGTGAAACTTTCATATGCTATTTTACATATACTTTTTAAAAACCAAATGTCAAGATACCACAAGCTTCAGAGGTATAGATAGGAATCAAAACAGCTTTTCAGTTCAAGTATATGAAGTTCCCTTTTTTAAGGCTGTTCCCTGTTTTTAAGGAAAAAATGGTTCTGAAAACATACCACTATAATTTAGCCTCAGTATATAACTTACTCTACACTTTTATTCTGTCAGAGTTTTCTGAGATGTTTCATGTACTGGGCTCCTGAGTAGTTGTTAGCTCTGCTATAGCAACTGGTGGCCCGAATGCATCTGACAAACTAACAATGTGTAGGTTAGAGATGACCTTTTATAACTTGAAAAGCTCAACGTATGGCAGGGTCTTTTACATAGACATGCAGAAGTTATATTTTATGTCGTCTTTTACATGCTATGCATCTTGTGAGTTAAGCTGATGCCCGCAGGTCCTCAGTGTCCAGACCCATGAAAGAACATAAAAGCAAAAAGAGTGGATCTCCTACAGTTCACTTTATTATGCTAGGGAGGCTGAGTCAAGGGATTCAAGAATTCTGGAAGGCCATTTGAAGTAAATTTATGCCATTGGCTTCATAACACTTCAGAGGTTAAGGCCACTACATATGGCTGTGCCCAGTGACCTTTCAGTGAAGTCTTTCATTACATCTGCCTCTTCAATGTTACCCTGTCTGTGAAAGAGTGAAAATCCATAGTTTGAACCTGTGTTCTTCTCAGTAGAGTTGAATCTCAAAGATGCTCCTGTCTCTAGATGTCTGCAGATTTCTACAGGCAAAGGCATTAACAAGGTATGGTCACCCTCTGAGCTAGCCAAGAAAGCATGTTTGCAGCACAGGAAATCCCACAAAGGAGTCCCTTCTATGTTTCCACAACATGTCAGCTTGGTAAAAGAGGCCCAGGCATTTCAGCAACATCCATGACACTGAGTGCAGAGGCCTCATACAAGTGCACTAATATATGTATTCAGTATATTGAATGAATGCGTTTGCAGGACCAAGCCCATACATGTGCAATGTTATGAATGAGATAATTCCTATCAAAGTATTCAGAGGCACACTTTCAGATCACAATGCTATGAAACTTGAAATGAACCACAGGAAAAAGTATGGAAAACTTCCAAAAATGTGGAGGTTAAAAACCACCCTATTAAAGAATGATTGCGTTAACCAGGCAGTTAGAGAAGAAATTAAAAAATAT